>NW_027492130.1:312500-592617 GCF_021521415.1 Bidens hawaiensis | reverse complement strand
AAACAACAGTTCTTTAAGATTTTACATGTAAAATAACACACTTTTCATTAACATTTTACATGTAAAACAATATTTCTTTAAGATTTTATATGTAAAAATTAATATTTTACATACATAATAAAACTTTTAATTAACATTTTGCACGAAAAACAACAAATCTCATTAAAATATTATATTTAAAATAACAGTTCTTAAAGACTTTACATGTGAAACAACATGTTTCGTTATAATTAATGTATATTTAACAATTATATATATATATATACACAGAGAGAGAGAGAGAGAGAAAAGAGTTCAAATAAAAGTAAGGTGTTTCCTAGGAATGGTAAGAGCCAATGATTTTTGACATGTGACATTACATCATATGGTGAAGGAACAGCTTTAGGAAACTATGTCGGTTATAATGGTGAAAGAGTAATTCTAGGAAACTATGACGGTTTTTGGTAATTTTAAATCTCAACAATTGATTAACATGATCCAATGTCTATAATTTATTCCTAGTCTTTCTAGGAAACTACTTGTTTTAGGATAAACCCTCCCATATATATATATATATATATATATATATATATATATATATATATATATATATATATATATATATATATAAGAAAGGGAGTGAAATTATGGATTAATGGAGTTACACCTTCACTTCTCGCACTTCTCGTTGTAAAAAAACTTCTGAAATGAGCCAATACATACGTATATATATATACATAGGGTCGGTATCATTTAAGAACTCTAAAAAAGTTAAGAACTCTTAGGATCTCTTAACAACCAAACAATTTTTTAATTTTTTTATATATTAACATTATTTAAGAGCAGTTTTATCATATTTTATATAAAAGTTTTTTATTACATTTATTAATCACAAGTTTACATATATCTAAAATTTATGAACAACAAATTTATATAGGTGTCAAACAAAACACAGATATGTATAAAAACTAATTTTCAATTTGTAATTGTAGATATGGGTATAAAAAATTATAAAACTAATCTCAAAGAACATTAACATATAAAATTTTGTATATAAAACGTTAGTTTTAAAGGAGTCCTTCAAGTTCTTAAATAATTTTACAATTATGTAATGATACTCATCCTATATATATATATATATATATATATATATATATATATATATATATATATATATGTAAGGCCCCGCTACCGGTGCCCTACACTGGACACATAAACACAGTTCTATATATCATCTTCCGCGGAATAATAAAACTTCCGCGGAATATTAAAACTTCAATAAAAATTTCAAGAATTTACATAAACTTGTCTCAAATAACATCTT
This sequence comes from Bidens hawaiensis, assembly GCF_021521415.1. Classification (NCBI taxonomy): domain Eukaryota; kingdom Viridiplantae; phylum Streptophyta; class Magnoliopsida; order Asterales; family Asteraceae; genus Bidens; species Bidens hawaiensis. The sequence continues at coordinate 591,314 of NW_027492130.1, read as the reverse complement.
TTGTCTTTCAAACATAAGCATCATTTAAATAAAACGTTACAGGTCTTCAGATGCCAGCTTCTTATTTCTCCACCATGTGTCCTCCTCAAGCTAGCTGTCTCATCCTACTCACCTGCGTGCATACTAAAAGTCAGCTTCGCTGAGTAGGTTCTAGTTAATCAAATAACATACAATACTTTCACATACTTAAACACACGCATCCTTAGATACATATTATATACTTAACCTGCTGATCTTACTTTCGTACATACATGAGTATATTCCTTCTCCCTTTCTTTCATTCTTTCTTTACATACTTTACTTCTATTCATACTTTACATACTTATTCATTTTAAAAAGCATTACGCCCTACTTCCTCTAGTATTATTAGGGTTCGGTCCCTTTTCTGCCTCGACTATTATTAGGGTCCGGTACCTTTTCCACCTCGAGTATTATTAGGGCTCGGTCCCTTTCTGCCTCGAGTATTATTAGGGCTCGGTCCCTTTTCTGCCTCGAATATTATTAGGGTCCGGTCCCTTTCTTCTATACCTTTCCATCCCTATATATTCGTTCATAACGTACATATATCATTCATACATTATATACGACTTTCATATCTTTATTATAACCCTGGCAATACATGCAATATCCGAAGATCGTTCATGCACCGACAAGCAATCATTCATATCTTTCACATAACATATATAGCATACACTTACCATTTAAGATACGGGTATTAACTAATCACACCGAGTACGCACACAGCCACGAAAACATAACAAGGAATGGGGCTAGAAACTCACCTGGATCTTGTTACGTTCTCCGTTCACTATTATTTCTTTCCTTGGCTGAGCTCTGCAAACTGTATATTAATCATGTGTGTCAATACTTGTCATAATAGTAACATTTATGTCTCATCAAATATTGCTAAGTCTGGTCTATTCTAATGGTCTTACAAGGTAAGACCTTATATTAGAATACAATCTACTTAGAATATAATTCTACCCTCAAACACTAATGTATTCAAATACAGGGTATTCAATTACTTTATTATTCTTTTCTTTCTTTTATTTTGTATTCATAAGCATGGTTTTGTATTAGATTACATTTTACTTAGAATCCAATTTATATTCAATGCATATGCACCCAACATACCCTACACTCGAATACACTGGTGTATTCGAGTGTGGATATATGTATTCGATTCTTGTATGCATTCGAATCCATATTGTAATCAAGATACTCTTTGTATTCGAGTTATATGATGTATGTCAATTCTCAAATTGTATTCGAGTTAAGTATTGTAATCGATTTGTATAATTGTGTTTGAGTCACATTGTAATCGATTATCTTAACGTATTCGAGATTAGCCATTGTATGCGAGTGTCTTCATGTAATCGAATTATATGTATGTACTAGGCTAAATGCCCGTGTGATACACGGGTAAAAAAAAAGAAAATGTGAAAAATAAAAATATAATATAATATATTAAATTTGATATTATACTTTACTAAAGGTTTATGTTAAGACAAAAAATAAATCATAAATGAAGTCACTAATAAGAAAATTCGTCAAAGTTGTATAAGAATTCTATGTTTACGTTTTACCTTTGTTATTGAAGCAAATGCATTAAGAAAAGCAAAAATAACAATGATAAGAGCTACATTAAGAAAAGCGAGAAATATTTTTCTTATTTTTGATTATCTATGTTTAAAATTATTTTATAACAAATTCATATGAATACTATTTAAAAAATTGGATATCAAATAAATATGTAACATCGAATATCAAATAAATATGTAACCAAATATATGAAAGAATTCATAAATGATCATAAAATATTTACAAACTTATAAGTTAAATACTACATAAAAGATGCTAAAGTAATTACAAACTTATTGCAGATTTCTAAATACTTCTTTGTATATAACATTTGATGTTGTATTTGAAAGATTACCATCAGGTCTAAAATACGAATCTTTAAACCGTCTTGTCTCGTAGCTCTTGATAATGCGACATACAATTGACCATGTGTTAAAAACTGTTTTTTTTTAAAACAAACCAGCTCTTGATAGTGATTGTCCCTGACGTTTGTTTATGGTCGATGCAAAACATACAACAGGGGGGAATTGTCTTCTTTGTAGCTTAATGTGGAGTTTTTTGTCTATAGGTATCAAGGTAATTCTAGGAATATTTGTTAGTGTAAGAACTCAATAAACACAAAGAAGGTTTAGATGGTGTGTGGAAATCTGATGGAGCATGGGTGGTATTTATAATGTTGAAGAGTAAAGAAAAAAATCTAATTTAGGTATGTATCAAAAATGGAAAAACTTTGTTCTCAATGAAAATATGTAAGGTCAAATAAAAAATATAGGGTATAACAAAAGAAAAGGCAAATTTTGAAAAGCTGAATTTTAAATCTATTTTAAGAAAAACTGAACACATGAAGAAAGTTTAAGTGTTTAGGGTAAAAAGTTTTATACTTTTTTGGTGCAAAATCTTGAAAAGGTTTGAAAAATGATGGATATGTGAATCGTTGACCATATGAAAAGTAAGGAAAATTTCAAATGTAATCTTATATAAGATGAAATTTGAAGATAATCTTATATAAGATGAAATTTTAAGATAATTTTATTTGTGTGGTCAATTTAGATTCAGATTTATGTAAACTTTTGAGACTAATGCTAAAGTTGAATTGTATATAATGAATAAATGAAAATTTTTCAATATGTGTTTAAAAGTAAGTTTAAGAAAGAATAAACATTTGATAGAAATTTTTTGCCAATTCGGTTTTTAAATCTAAAAATAGGGTAAAGCTATTTTGAGGAGGACTAAACACAAAAAGAAATTTTAAATGTTTAGGGTATAGAGTCTTATACTTTTATGTTGTAAAGTCTTGAAAAAGTTTAAAAATGGTTATTTGTCAACATAAATAGTTGACCATTTTTATAGAAGTAAAGAAAATTTCAAATGTAATCTTATATAAGATAAATGGAAAATTTCAAATAATATTATTTGTATGGTCAATTCAAATTCATATTTATGTAAATTATTAAGACTAATGTTAATGTTGGAGATAATCTTATATAAGATGAATGGTATATAGTGAACGAATGAAAATTTTCAAATATGTGTTTATAATTAACTTTAAGAAAGAATGCAAATTTGATGGAATTTTTTTGCCACTTTATTTTTTAAATCTAGAAATAGTGTAAAGCTAATTTAAGGAGGACTGAACACATGAAGAAAGTTTTAAGTATTTAGGGTATAAAGTTTTATACTTTTTTGGTGTAAAGTCTTGAAAAAGTTTAAAAAATGAATATGTGTCAAAATAAATAGTTGACCATATGAAATTTATAGAAGTAAGAAACCTCAAATACTAAAGGTAATTCAAACTTAAACAAAAATATATAATCAAATAAAAAAATAGACAGATACATACCTTGTGGTCAATTACCGCAAAAATAGTAGCATAATCCACATCTATAGCAGTTTTTGGTGATTCCAAACATCAGCTTCCATATGGTTTTGAGTTTCCGGATTCTGAAAATTTACAAAAATAAAATGAGAAGCATACGCTTGTGACCAAAATCACATTCAGTAGCAACTCCTAAGATTATAAATACATTAGATGAGAAATAAAAATGCATATGACGAAAAATGTAAGAACTCCATAACTTGGATGAATTAGTTAACTCACGAAATTTTACAAACCAAAGAATCCTAATTTCTAAAATACTTTTAAAATCAATTTTTATAGGATCTCTACAATTAACTGATCAATATACAACAAATCCTAAAAACATAACACAAGATCCATAATTGTATTAAATTAAGAAAAGCCTTATAAGTAAAGATTCACAATTTTTCCTCCAAAAAGTAGGCAAAAACAACCAAACAATTACTTGTTTTCAACAAAATTAACAGCTCCAGTTTGTGTATAACAAAAAAACTTAATTTTATTAAGTCAACAATTATCAATTAATTCGTTTGTGAATAGCAAAAAAAACTAACAACAAACTCTTAAAATTAAAAACCGTATCAACAAAAACATACATATACACATCATATATCATAATTAGAAGCATCAGCAGTCAGTAGTCAGATCTAAAGTTTGAAAAAATACTCATACCTTGAAATTAGTGGTTCATAAAGTACATTTAGTTAAGTTTGACCGATTGATTCGTTGAGCATGGCGTGTAGTTGTTGTCAAACCTATAAAAACAGGGGAAATCAGTGGAAGTCATAAGAAAATCAAAGTAACTATACTATTGTATTTCAACAAAATTGAACAAAGTAAGCAGATATAAAGTTTAACGAAAGACTCGTACCTTGAAAATTAGGGGTTCGTCAAGTAAATCAATCGTAGATTACTCAATAAGCTAGGTTAATTTGATGGAGAGAAGTACAACAGTAGCATGGTTAACATCGACCAAAGAAGCCTTGATTTTATCACTTCTTTCGGTCTTAATATTCTAATACAATAACAAATCAAAATCAAGTAAAGAAAAACCAAAAACCCTTAGATACCAAAAACAAATAATACAGATCTAAACACAAATCACCTGAATAATGACTGAGCGGAAAAAGGAATGAACCTCTTTCCGATTTTGGCCGATTGAGAAGGCATAGAGATGTGCCGCCGGAGATTACGGGAAGCAAGAGGAATGCCGAAAATAGGTACTGAATCAGAAATTGAGTTTTCGATGTGTCGTCGACGATTACAGGAAGGAGGTGGTAGGGAACTGATTTAGGGTTGGTTGAGAATAGAGCGGATTAGGGTTGGTTGAGAAGAAATTAGAAGATGCTGAAAAGAGGAAGAGAGCGGATGTGTTTGATATGTTTTAGGTTATTCAAAATTGGATGGATGATAGTAAACCAGGTTTATTTTTTTGGAGGTTGAATGTAAATTTGACACATCAGCAAATGAGTTATATGATTGACATGTAATCTTGTTGAATATTAAAGGGACACGTGGCTGTGGAGATTTTATTTTATTATATAGGGGGATTCGAGTGTATGATTGTATTCGAACGCATGCAGTGTATTCGGGTCTTATCAAGCATTCGAACATGCATGTATTCAAGTCTTACTATGTATTTGATTTTACACACGGTATGCGAGTCCACATTGTAATCGAATTACCCATGTATGCGAATATGTATCTTGCACTTAAGTTAGACCCATGTATTCGAATTAGCATACTGTATTCGAGTTAAGCTCATGTATTCGAATTATGTATTGTATTAGATTTTAGGAATGTATGCTAGTTTACACTATGTATTCGAACTTAACCATTGTAATCGAATGATGCAATGTAATCAAATCCTCATATTGTAATCGAATGAGCTGTAGGAGTTTGGTCCGTTTATAACCAATATCATTACATCTCGTGAACCTAATACCCTATTATGGTTTGGTATCAATCCATAAATGTTTCCCTAGCCATTTTCGGCCAAAACTCGACCCGTGTAACCATAAAGCTTGGACATTTACGGTTAAAACGTTCAAGGGCTAGATCTAGGGTTAATTTATGAGCCGTATACATACACGAGTTCGTTAAGTCCATTTTTAAACACCAATTTTATAACTTTATGACTTCCTGATTCTTATGGCTTAGCGCGTCAGTAACCACATTAGCTTTTCCATGGTAGTACTTGATATCGCAGTCGTAGTCCTTTATCAATTCTAACCATCTTCTTTGCCTCATGTTTAATTTTTTCTGCTCGAAGAAGTACTTTAAACTCTTATGATCTGTGTAAATAGTACACTTAGTACCGTACAGATAATGTCTCCATATCTTGAGAGCATGCACTACTGCTGCTAGCTCTAAATCATGTGTCGGATACGTACTTTCATGAACCTTCAATTGTCTGGATGCATAAGCTATAACTTTACCTCGTTGCATCAACACACAACATAACCCGCGATGCGAATCATCAGTACAAACAACCAAATCGTCGCTACCATCGGGTAAAGAAAGGAGGGGAGCTTGCGTGAGTCTTTTATTTAGTTCCTCAATAGCTTCTTCTTGAAACTTACCCCAACTGAATACTAATGACCTTAGGGTAATACAGGTCAATGATGCGGAAATCTTGGAGAAGTCTTCGATGAATCTCTTATAGTAGCCAGCTAACCCTAAGAAGCTTCGTATGTCCGTCGGGTTCTACGGAGTCTTCCAATTCGTTATTGGCTCAATCTTAGCTGGGTCCACGGTAATCCCTTCAGGATTGATCATATGACCTAGAAATTTCACTTCGCGCAACAAGAATGCGCATTTCGAAAACTTAGCATATAACTTTTCCTTCTTTAGAGTCTCCAATACCTATCTCAGATGCTCAGCCTGATTAGACTCGCTCTTTAAATAAATCAATATTGTCAATGAAAATGATAACTGACTTATCCAACATCGGCCGACACAGCCTATTCATTAGACCGAATGACATCACGAAGAACTATTAATGTCCATACTGCGTCCGAAACGCTGTCTTAGTGATGTTTGCCTCTTTCACCTTTAGCTGGTGAGGCCTGATCTAAGATCTATTCAGGAGAACCAGCCTGAACCTTGCAGTTGGTCAAACAAATCATCAATCCGTCTCAACGGATATCTATTCTTCACCGTAAGTTTGTTCAACTCATGATAATCAATGCACATTCTCATGCTTCTATCTTTCTTCTTAACAAACAACACCGGTGCACCCCACGGGGAAACACTTGGTCTTATTAAACCTTTTTCGAGGAGTTCTTGTAGTTGGGACATCAATTCTTTCATCTCGGGCGGCGCTAGACGGTAAGGTGCTTTCGCGACGGGTTTGGCTCCTTGTATTAAATCTATATGGAATTTTATCTCTCGCTCCGGTGGCAACCCCGGAAGATCCTTAGGGAATACTTTTGGGTAGTCGCACACGATAGAAACATCTTTCATTTCTTTCATCTCGGCCTTGGCGTTGACAACATACGCTAGGTAGGCACCGCACCCTCGTCGTAACAAACCATCGGCTTTTATCATCGAAATGACATTAAGCCCTGAACTTTCCTTATCACCATAAACCGTCACCGTACTACCATCCAAGGACTTTAACCTTATTATCATACTCTTACACACTATCTGAGCTTCCAACTCAGATAACCAAGCCATTCCCAAGACTACATCGAACTCTCCTAGGGTCATCACATACAAAGTAATAGGGAACTCACGTCCCTCTGACTCTATCTTACAATCCTTAACCATTTTCATTATTTTAACCGAGGTGTCACTAGCGGTTTGTACTACAAAAGTTTCAGACACTCGGCAACATTTTATTTTAGCTAATTCACTAAATGTTGCAGCTACAAAACTCTTATTCGCACCTGAATCAAACAACACAGAAGTGGAAACACCGTTTACTAGAAATGTACCTGTGACAACGTCTGGAATCTTCTTGGCTTGTTCTTGAGTCAGCATGTAGGCTCTAGTCCTTGGCCTAGCTTCATCACCATCCTTCTTCCCACTTACTCTAGCTTCACCCTCGGTGCATTCCCTAGCAAAATGACTTGTCTTACCGCACTTGTAACATGTGGACTTTGCGGTACAATTTGGAGCATAATGGCACACCTTCCTGCACTTGTAACAAGCATTCATACCAAACTTGCACTCAGCAGCATGAATCTTTCCATACTTATAGAAAACGTCTGAACCCTTACTCCGTCTACACTCACCACCGTGCATCTTTCAGCAGGTTTTACACGACCTCTTCTCCCAAACTCTCGGATGCTTGTTCTTAGGGTCCCACAACTGAGTACCGGGTCGTTTGGCATGATTGACCCACTTCTTATCCTTCTTTTCTTCCACCAGCACAACATCATTCACAGCCAAGTCATCATAAGCCATCTCAGCGAGTTCCACAGCTGAGTCAAACGTAGTAGGTTTATTTGCCCTGACTAGAGTGCGGACGTTTTGCGGCAGTCCTCTTACATAGCACTTGATCCTCTTAGCTTCAGTGTTAACCATGTCCGGTACCAACCTGGACATTCGGTTAAATTCGGTGGTATACTCACGGTGTGTCAGCTTTCCTGCTTTTAAGTTCAGGAACTTCATCTCAGCCCTTTCTACCTCAGCATCAGCACAAAATCGTTTCACGACCATCTCCTTCAGGTCATCCCATTTCAAGGCCTTAATCTCTTCCTGACTCTTCCTCTGCTCAACAGACTCCCACTAGTTCATTGCTTCATCACCGAAGGATTCGGTAGCATAACCCACAACTTGGTCGAGACGACACTCGCTAATTCGGATAACCATATCCATTGCAGTTATCCATTGGAGAGTAGCGATTGCGTCTCCTAAACTAGTCAGCTTCGGAGGGTCACAACCTTTGAAGGACTTGTAGTTACACCCACCTCAGCCTCTGTTTCTGTCATCAACCTTCACTGATTGAACTTCACTTGAGTCACCTTTCTCTGTTTCATCATATTTCTAACCGTTGTCACCAGACCTTTTAGCAGTTCTTACATGACTTCCAGTAGACTTTTCAGGATTCATGTTCTTCACTACAGCTGTTATAGCTTGAGCAATGGCGGCCTGTATAGAAGGGTCAAGTTGGCACCCTACGTTGTTGCTCGGATTTCATCCAACTGTTCTTCCTTCTTCCCCGTGTTAGTGGCTGTTCTTACAGAAGGTTCTCGGACAATACGTGGCCTTCCACGACGTCCCGTGCAACCTCCTTGCCCAACAGTCTTCCTTGCTCCAGCCATTTGTATTCTATAAGGAAACACAAACATCATCACTCAAGAAACTATTTAGTACAAGGATAGTAATGCTAACATGAAATAACAGTGGCCAGCTGTGATTAGCTGATCACGTTACTTTCCGTGTCCTATACACTTCCCTTTATGAGCCTATTTGTGCTAAGTTATACTTTTATACAGTTAATCAATTAGACAATCAATTAACCCTATCCATAACATTCACATATCCTTTCTTTAGCAATTAAGATAACATTAACATACATTATTTAACCATACCATTACCTTTATTGAGCTTGCTTGAGTGACACATGGCTATCTTGAACTGACATCTTCTTTCTTTTCTTACTCTAATCCCATTCTCTGTTGGAGTCTAAGCATGTAGGATGCTTAATTCTCTTGAACTTTGCTTTGATACCAACTTGTAAGGCCCCCTTCCGGTGCCCTACATTGGACGTTGAATTCACTCATAAACGCAGTTATATATATCAGAGTTAATAAAACTTTCGCAGATTATTAAAACTTCAATAAACATTTCAAGCCATTAAATAAACTTGTCTAAAATAACATCTTTTGTCTTTCAAACGTAAACATCATTTAAATAAAACACACAGGTCTTCAGATGCCAGCTTCTTATTTCTCCACCATGTGTCCTCCTCAAGCTAGCTGCCTCATCCTACTCACCTGTGTGCATATTAAAAGTCAGTTACGCTGAATGAGTTATAGTTAATCAAATAACACACAATACTTTCACATACTTAAACACACACATCCTTAGATACATATTATATACTTAACATACTGATCTTACTTTTGTACATACATGAGTATATACCGTCTCCATTTCTTTCATTCTTTCTTTACATACTTTACATCTATTCATACTTTACATACTTATTCGTTTTAAAAAGCATTACGCCCAACTTCCTCGAGTATTATTAGGGCTCGGCCCCTTTTCTGCCTCGACTATTATTAGGGTCCGGTCCCTTTTCCGCCTCGAGTATTATTAGGGCTCGGTCCCTTTTCTGCCTCGAATATTATTAGGGTCCGGTCCCTTTCTTCTATACCTTGCCATCCCTTTATATTCGTTCATAACGTACATATATCATTCATACATTATGTACGACTTTCATATCTTTATTATAACCCTCGCAATACATGCACTATCCGAAGATCGTTCATGTACCGACAAGCAATCATTCATATCTTTCACATAACATATACGGCATACACTTACCATTTAAGATATGAGTATTAACTAATCACACCGAGTATACACACAGCCCTGAAAACATAACAAGGAATGGGGCTAGAAACTCACCTGGATCCTGTTACGTTCTCCGTTCACTATTATTTCTTTCCTTGACTGAGCTCTGCAAACTGTATATTAATCATGTGTGTCAATACTTGTCATAATCATATCATTTAGGTCTCATCGAATATTTCTAAGTTAAGTCTATTTTAATGGTCTTACAAGGTACGACCTTATTTAGAATACAATCTACTTAGAATATAATTCTACCCTCAAACACTAATGTATTCAAATATAGGGTATTCAGTTACTTTAGTATTCTTTTCTTTCTTTTATTTTGTATTCGTAAGCATGGTTTTGTATTAGATTATATTTTACTTAGAATCCACTTTATATTCAATGAATATGCACCCAACATACCCTACACTCAAATACACTGGTGTATTCGAGTGTGGATATATGTATTCGATTCTTGTATGCATTCGAATCCATATTGTAATCAAGATACTCTTTGTGTTCGAGTTCTATGATGTATGCCAATTCTCAAATTGTATTCGAGTTAAGTATTGTAATCGATTTGTATAATTGTGTTCGAGTCACATTGTAATCGATTATCTTAATGTATTCGAGATTAGCCATTGTATGCGAGTGGCTTCATGTAATCAAATTATATGTATGTATTTAAGTGTATGATTGTATTCGAACGCATGAAGTGTATTCGGGTCTTGTCATGTATTCGAACATGCATGTATTCGAGTCTTACTATGTATTCGATTTTACACACGGTATACGAGTCCACATTGTAATCGAATTACCCATGTATGCGAATATGTATCTTGCCCTTGAGTTAGAACCATGCATTCGGATTAGCACAATGTATTCGAGTTAAGCTCATGTATTTGAATTATGTATTGTATTCGATTTAGGAATGTATGCGAGTTTACACTATGTATTCGAACTTAACCATTGTTACTGAATGATTCAATGTATTCAAATCCTCATATTGTAATCGAACGAGCTGTAATATTTTGGTCCGTTTATTACCAATATCATTACATCTCGTGACCCTAACACCCTATTATGGTTTGGTATCAACCCATAAATGTTTCCCTAGCCGTTTTCGGCCAAAACTCGACCCATATGACCATAAAGCTTGGACCTTTACGGATAAAACGTTCAAGGGCTAGATATAGTGTTTATTTATGAGCCATATACATACACGAGTTCGTTAAGTCTATTTTTAAACAACAAGTTTGCAACTTTATGATTTATCTAGATCCGATCTACTCTAGGGTTAAGTCTCAAGGAAAATCGTTCATAAAAATGTAATCTTTAAGATAAAGAACATACCATTTTATGTTTGTTAGGTCACAGTTAGCTTCGGTTATGAACAACAATCTTGTATCTTGCTAAAATATCCAAAATCTAACAAGATATAGCTCGTTTTTGGTCTTGAATCCTCTCCATCTAGCCGCGGCCGTGAATGGGGTTTTGGGTGAGTGTTTTAGAGTGTGTAGGGGATAAGGAAGATAAGATTGAGGGTTTTAGGGTTTTAGGAAGGTTTAAGGGGGATATTTATACTCTCTTAAGCCCATGAACCTAAGAGGCCCATCCCATCCCTTATTCTATCTTTCCCAACCCAAGTCTATACTCCCTATTATATTTAATCTTAATTAAATATTAACACACGTTTAACCAATAGGTATATATATATATAGCAAGGTTAAAATAAGAAGTAAAACTATCCTAAGAATTGTAAGAAGTGGTTTTTACCCTTAAAAAAAATAAAACACATCGAACAAAAAACACACCGAACTAATAAAATAAAACACACCAAACAAAAAAGCACACTAACAATATCCACCATCAGATGATCAAATCCAATGCCCGGTATTACTTCTCACACTTCTTACAAATAACTCACTTCTTATTCTAACCTCACCATATATATATATAAATATAAACTAGCCTACGGTTATCTCACGAAATTTAGTGTTCATGAACATTTTTTCAGTTATGTTTTTACGCATGTATAGGACAATGCGAGTTTAAATGTGGCGGTTATAATATATTTATGAATTTTCTTTCTTGCTATCGTTACATCGTCACGTGTATAAGAAAATCCCCCCCTACCTAAAAAAACCTAACACTCAACCCGGAAAACCTATCCCTAAAATCTAAACTATACCTGAAGGCTATATCGAGTTTTTTTTTGCATGGGGGATGCTATATATATATATATATATATATATATTTAATTTGTTATTTTTTACTTTCTTATTATTATTGTTTTTAAAAATTTTTTTAATTAATTTTTTTATTTCTTCAAGTTTATTTTTATTTTTTTGACCGGGGATGCTAGATAAACATTTTGTTTTTTTTACTTTTTTTTTATTTTTTTGTTTTTTTTCTCATACAAAAATGATGAATACAAAAATGATGTGATGTAGGTGATTGAGTGTGCATCATAAGGATGTGAGAAATTGATCAAGGGTTGGGAAGAGTGTTCCCTAGTTGTCCCTTATTTTTGAGTTCCCCGATGAACTCACCCATATATATAAGAGTTATCATGAAACCCCTTCCTAGCTAATGAACTATTGAAACCTATTTTTAACCATTGATATGGAGAATGGATGGCTGAGATGAAATGGATTAACATGGTCGCACATGTTTATAACAATTTCCCATTTAAATATTACAGAAGGGTATATATGTCAATTGACATGTTTTTTTATATAAAAAGGGGGTTTCTCTCTACATATATATTGAGGGTTTTTATAAAAGTCAAACATCTGGACCCGTGCTGCATTATTTCTCTCCACTTTCATATCGATAACGCCCGTTTATGTCACACCCCAACATAGGGCCTAGGCGTGTGACCACAAGTTGATACCTGTTTTGTAAATACATCAGAGTTGCGGTTTATTTTTAGCGGAAGACTTTGGTTGAATAAAATATTAATTTATTTGAAAAACTTCTCGGACAATAAATACACGATGTTTGCTTTATAAAGCTTGTTGAAATACAGTTTGCAATATTTTAATAATTAAAAAACTGAGCCATCATTACCTTGCGAGCGTCTATTATCATGAATGACTTGCTACTTATACTTATATGTTTTCCCAGAAATGTGGGGAAAATACGTCAGCTATATGCTGGTGAACACGTATGACTCTATAAAACATTTGAATAACCTTACAATGCAAATATAGTTTTCTTTACAAGCTCAGAGGAAGTATTTCTACTTCCGGTCTATCTACCACTGCGTTACACACACAATTATTCCCAAGCCACGTAGCCCTTAATGGGAAACTAGTTATGAACATTAGCCCGCGGCCACGTAGCCTTTGAATGATTAGGCTGAACAGTTATCTTTGGATCCAGACACATGTGTAGTTGGTCTGAGTTGATTTTATTCTCTACTTTGTATTATATCGTTTTAGAGATCACATAATCTCATGTAAACATTGACTGACTCATTAAGACAAACACCCGTTCATCTTAACGAGTATAAATATGTTTTGACTGATTAAAAAGGTTAACATATTCACGTTATAAAAGGTATGAACGTATTCCTCTGTGATTGTCTATTCTGAATGATATGGTGATCTCGTTTGAAACCTTGACTGTAATGAATGATTGATTGACTGACTGATTGATTGACCTATAATAAATTAGGTATATAAATATCCGGATAGTCTTTTGATCCGGCTATAGACCTTTAGTCTAGTTTTGATAGCTTTAAACCTTGATTGATCATTTGTTTGAATAAAATATTTAGACATGTAGTCTTTCTGTCTATTGACTAATCATATGCTGAGTTTCTACTTGATGAAGAAACATCTATAATCTGTTTCTTTTTCAAGAAGAAACATTCATTGATTGCTACCTTTGTATGTAAAATATTATGTTTCTTAATCATGAAGAAACTATATTCCTTGTATATAAAATGTTACGTTTCTTAATCACGAAGAAACTATATATCCTTATGAATGTAAACTTTGTGTTTCCTAATTGTGAAGAAACATTACTATAATCTTTTGGATGTTTAAAGCTTATGTAAACATAATTATGATCAAGGTTTAGGCTATACCCTTAACTATGGTCTAAGCCATGTAATATAAAAATAACATAATGACTTAGGCAAGATCCCTACCTTACACAGGTATTCGAAGTTTGAATACTAAGATTGATCGAGCAGCACTTCTATTCTTTAACGCGTACTAGAGCTTAACTGTCAGAACCTTAGAGCTTGACAGGAACTTCGAGGTTGACACACAAAACGAGGCGACATATGGTGGTCGTCGTGTCTTGCACATACTTCGAGATAGAATGTCGGGTTAGTTTCGGTGTGTATGTACTTAGAGAAAACGTCGGTGTATGGCACGGATTACGAGGTGACGATTGTCGGGTTGGGGCACGAAAACCGAGGTAGTGAGATAAAATATTCTAGAGAGTGAAAGGCTTGGTGTGTGGAATGAATGAGCCATGAACCCCCCTTTTTATAACTCATTTTGGATCCTATCGCGATATGCGATGGGTCCTCATCCTTAGCCGTCGCGTATCGTGGCGCCGTATATTTTACGCCGCCATACCACGTGTTGACACGTGTCCGCTGACTCCTCAAGGTCCATCACGATACACGATGACCTGCGTTCTGGGCTCATCGCGTAGCGCGATGGGTTCCTGAATTCAATCTTTCACTTTTGGTCCCTTGTCTTTTGTTAGCTTAATGCAAAGTGCGCCATAAAAGTGCCACATTGCACCCAACGCCCTTCGCGTTCGCTGTCGCCGTCTCCGTCGCCGTCGTCCTCATCCTCGTCCTTGCCCGAGCCCAAGCCCCTGCGCGTGCGAGTGCGCGTCGGGTGCTCCGCACCCTCCGTTAGGACCACTGGGTGCATGCTAGGCATAAAAGAATATTAATATGGAATGTCATCTCTTTATAAAGAGCTTCCAAATCTTTACCATTTTCCGTGTGGGTTGAATTTTAACTTCCTTATTTATACCCATGTGGAAAGCTTCCACTTTCTTACATCTTTCAATGTTGGATGAAATTTCCTTATTCCATATCCTTAACATAAGATCACTTTATTTATGGAATATTTTTATTTCCTTATAGAATGGTTTTATTTTCTTTATTATTTATTTTCTCATTACTTATTTTAGAGAATAATTTTGATCCTTCAACTTTACTAAGTTGTCAAATTTGGACCAAAATTTTGGGGATGTTACATCATCCCCACCTTGGAACGAATCTCTTCCTCGAGATTCGTTGTGAATTATTTCTTTCTTTACTTACCAGATTCTTTCTAATATGTTTTTTGAGCTTAACTCAAATTATTTGAATGGTTGAGATTCCCGATTTGTTGTTAACTCACATCTCTGGATGATGTATTCAGTTAATAGTTCAGAATGTCATAAGTAATTGTAAATTGCTAAGCATAGTGGCCAGTTGTGTTTAACTATTTACATTACCTTGTGTATTCTAAACATTTACTGATGTTAACTCGATTGTATCTTGAATTCAATTTACCTAATCCTTTTAATTTATCAATCTCGATAAATTTCAAGATATCCATTCTTGAATCATGTAATCCTTTACTTTTGATCCTGACGGATTCCTTCCGTTTATTTCCATAAATTATACCCTTGAACTTTCAAAGGTCCACTAACTGATTTTCCTTTGAGAAGACATACTTTCATGTCTAGTTAAATTCATCATTTCTCTTTATTTATCTTTCAATAGATGATGATTATTAAAGAACATAGTTTCTTGTATTTTGAGAACTTTTGAAGTTTATTTATCTCTTTTCTTATACGTATTATTTGTATATGCTAATATCTTTCTATATTTCTCTAAGAATTTAACTATCCTTTTGTTGTTACAAAACTTCTCATTTAATCATGAGTTATAAAGTAGTTTTCAAGAGTTAACTAACTATTTCTTATGCCTTTGAGTCTTTAAACGTTTCTTAGATATACTCTTGTTTTTTTCGATTATTGATTGTCAGATGCTCCTTGTTTTTCTTTCCTATTATTGCTGATCTTTTTATTGTTTTTGAACATTCACCTTTAAAATGTCATTTTTCTCCACATTTGAAGCATGCAACTGTTTACAGTCTTTTTCAGAGTGTTCGGTTTTGTTACAGAATGTATATATGATTGATGTATTTTTCTTGTTCTGTTTACGATATTTTCCATTATGTCGTTTACCACAGTTCTGGCAGATTGGTCTTTTGAATTTAAATGTTTTATCCTTGATAATCTTCTTTGTTTGTTTGACTTTTCCTTTTTCTTTCTTTCTCATACCAATGAGTAAACATTTGGGCAATTCGATGGCCTAGGAGGTTTTTTATGGCATATGGGTTCTCACTATATCTCCTATCTCTTTGGGTAACCAATATATGTATTGAATAACTTTGTTGTATTCTGAGTTGTCTAAACCCAAAGTTGATTGATAATATTCAAGAAACTTAGTATTATAATCCATGAGATTTGTAGCATCCATCTTGTGGTTTAGACTCTTGGTTTGAAAATGATTGACTTTATGTATGGGGCAAAACTTTTGTAACACGAATTCTCTAAAAACTTCTCAGTTTATTTAATACAAGGTTTCTATGCCCTTTCTCATGACTAGAATGTTCCACTATTCTAGAGTTTCACCTTTGAATTTCAAAGGTGCATACTAAATCTTTTGAATCTTAGTACATTAACTAATGATAACGATAGACTCGATCTCTTCAAGTCATCGTAAAGTTGGTATAACACTTTAATTACCATAAAATTCCTTTGGTTCATAGGTTTTGAAATTCTTAAAACTATAACCTTGAGTTACATAAATAGTTCTTGGAGTTCTTGCTATCCGTGTTGGAATTATGAAGGTCTTTCTTATGATAAGGAGGAGTTTGGCATGGATGAGTTCTAACAACCTTGTTTAATTTTGTATATCTCTCCTTTTATTGTATCAATAAGAGGAATCTTTGATTCATGAATAATCTTTTGACTAAATGAATCTTATGGTCAGGTTCTGTCATGTTCTTGTTACTTCTCTGATTGGAAACTTTATCATTATTTCTTTCAGTGTTTAGGCTCCACATTAGTATGAAAGAAACTTATATACAGATGATATACCACGTGATATGGGTACTTAATGCTATAAGTACAAGAAATCTATGAAACGTTCGATAAGTATGTCATATTTTTAAAGGAAATTCTTTTTAATTTTCTCGGGCCTTAACTAACTTTTCCTTGAGGTTATTCATTTTGTGTTGAGCACAATCCATATGTTTTGCCATTTTGACTGAGAAATGATATTATGGAATTTGTTTTCCGTATATCTCTTAATTACCATAGCTCTTTTCGAATATCTTGATGATGGTTGGTGTGGTTCTATATAGATATTACTAATTTGTCCTTTATTGTATGCTCTTGAAATGACTTAGCACATACCTTTTGTACAGTCAACCCATGAGAATTTCTAATTCTCTTTCTAGGTGTGCTCATGTCCCTTTTGCTAAATATTTTTTTGACATTGACTTGGAGTTACTTATCCTCAGGATTTTGTCCACCTGGACCTTTCCTTATGCTGATATTCTCTTTCTTTCAGACTTGTTAGGAGAGTTACTCTAAAAGTTATGTTTGACATAATTTCTAAAGATAAGTTTTGTATTTCGAAACAAGTAAAACATAACTTATGTGGTAGTAGCAAGAATGTATAAAACTACTATTGCTATACTGATTATAACTTGTTGTCTACTTCTTCCAGAGAATGATCGATTTCTTGATCTTGTTTTCCTTCTTGGTGTTTATGCTTATCTCCTATTCTTTTTGTCTTTTCTCGTTTTCCATTTCTTTCATATGCATTACTTCTGTTAATTTGGTGAAATTCATTTCGTAATGAATAGAGTTGTCATATATTCCTTCTAAGGAATTCTGATCCTTATTTAAGTGTTCTCCTTGAGTGTGAGCAATGCATATATCCCATCTAATTATTGTTGTTCCTGATAATTGTCTTTTGGATTAGTCATTACTCTTTCTCACTTTAACAACTTTGGTTTCTTTGATCTACTTGATCCTGCTCTTTGTATATTCTGATTTGCACTTTATCAGAACTAATTGACTGTTAGTGTCTAATGAATCTGAATTTTCTTCCATTGTCGTTTGATATGAGTCTTCATTACTGGACACAAGAATTGGGAGTAGAGATATTTCAATACATCTCTTTCCTTTACCGGATTGTGGTTGAATGGTATAATTATTGTGATTGGAATCTGCGTGAGGTTTGATTAAAAGTAGGAATGTGTTCCTATTTTATTTGTACAGTTTACCTTATCCGTAATATTTAAATGTTTAGATATTTTTCTATTAAATATCTAATTTATTATGACTGATGATTATGTAATAAGATTGCTCTTTCTATTGGTATTTATGTATTGTCAGGAAGATTCTTTGTTTGCCCTCTATATGGCAATTTAGGAACCATCGATTGTTCTTGAATGATAAAGATTGTATAATAACTGTTATTATTGGCCATACCTGATGGCTCATATTCGAATGCAGTGATTGAATGTCTAGCTACTTGGCATATATGTCTAAAGTAGTTTGTATAAGACATTGCTACAATTAGGTTTAGGGATATGTAAACTTTTCAATCTTTGTTTATCCCTACTTATTCAACAAGAAGTTACAATATATTAATACCTAATTCGTTGATATTGATAGCTCTATAATATGATTGATATTTATCTATGATCAAAGCCTAGGTATAATTTATACCTAATTCGCTAAGATCGATGGCTCTTATACAAACCTTTCACACCCCGGTTTAGGGCCTAGGCGTGTGACCACAAGTTGGTACCAGTTTTGTAAATACATCAGAGTTGCGGTTTATTTTAAGCGGAAGACTTTGGTTGAATAAAATATTAATTTATTTGAAAAACTTCTCGGATAATAAATACTCGGTGTTTGATTTATAAAGCTTGTTGAAATACTGTTTGCAGTATTTTAATAATTAAAAACTGAGCCATCATGAATGACTTGCTACTTTTACTTATCTGTTTTCCCTGAAATGTGGGGAAAATACGTCAGCTATATGTTGGTGAACACGTATGACTCAATAAAACATTTGAATGACATTACAATACAAATATAGTTTTCTTTACAAGCTCAGCGGAAGCATTTCTACTTCTGGTCTATGTACTACTGCCCTACACACACAATTATTCCCGAGCCACGTAGCCCTTAATGGGAAACTAGTTATGACCATTAGCCTGTGGCCACATAGCCTTTGAATGATTAGGCTGAACGGTTATGTTTGGATCCAGACACATGTGTATTTGGTCTGAGTTAATTTTATTCTCTACTTTGTATTATAACGTTTTAGAGATCACATAATCTCATGTAAACATTGACTGACTCGTTAAGACAAACACTCGTTCATCTTATCGAGTATAAATATGTTTTGACCGATTAAAAATGTTAACGTATTCACGTTTTAAACGGTTTGAACGTATTCACCTGTGATTGTCTGTTCTGAATGATATGGTGATCTCGTTTGAAACCTTGACTATAATGAATGATTGATTGACTGATTGATTGATTGACCTATAATAAAATAGGTATATAAATATCCGGATCATGTTTTGATCTGGCTATAGACCTTTAGTCTAGTTTTGATAGCTTTAAACCTTGATTGATCATTTGTTTGAATAAAATATTTAGACCTGTAGTCTTTCTGTCTATTGACTAATCATATGCTGAGTTTCTTCTTGATAAAGAAACATCTATAATCTATTTCTTCTTCAAGAAGAAACATTCCTTGATTGCTACCTTTGTATGTAAAATATTATGTTTCTTAATCATGAAGAAACTATATTTCTTGTATATAATATGTTACGTTTCTTAATCGCAAAGAAACTATATATCCTTATGAATGTAAACTTTGTGTTTCTTAATTGTGAAGAAACATTACTATAATCCTTTGTATGTTTAAAGCTTATGTAAACATAATTATGATCAAGGTTTGGGCTATACCCCTGACTATGGTCTAAGCCATGTAATATAATAATAACATAATGACTTAGGCAGGATCCCTACCTTACACAAGTATTCGAAGTTTGATTACTAAGATTGATCGAGCAGCACTTCTATTCTTTAACGTGTACTAGAGCTTAAACTGTCGGAACCTTAGAACTTGACATGAACTTCAAGGTTGGCACACAAAACGAGGCGACATATGGTGGTTGTCGTGTCTTGCACATACTTCGAGATAGAATGTCGGGTTATTTTCGGTTGGCACGTACATTGAGAAAACCTCAATGTATGGCATGGATTACGAGGTGTCGATTGTCGGGTCGGGGCACAGAAACCGAGTTAGTGAGTGAAAATATTCTAGAGAGAGAAAGGTTTGGTGTGTGGAATGAATGAGCCGTGAACCCCCCATTTTGTAACTGATTTTGGATCCCATCGTGTATCGCGATGGGTCCTCTTCCTTAGCCGCCGCGTATCGCGGCGCCGTATATTTTATGCCACCATACCACGTGTTGACATGTGTCCGCTGACTCATCAAGGTCCATCGCAATACGCGATAACCTGTGTTCTGGGCTCATCGCGTAGCGCGATGGGTTCCTGAATTCAATCTTTCACTTTTGGTCCCTTATCTTTTGTTAGCTTATCATTTCTGGGTCTAACTCCCATTGTCCAAAAATACTAAGAAGAATAAAGCTAGATCTAGATCCAAACGGCTCATACGGTATCACGGGGCTGTGGTGTCGGGTTCTAGTATGTTGGGTCAGCTGAGATAAATCATTTCTTACCTTTGGTTGGTCTCAGATCGTTGAATATAGTATAGTAGAGTGTTTGGCTTAAGTGTGTGTTTTTTAACATGTAGGTTATGGTGTAGAGATTGATGGAAATGGAAATGATTAGGGTTGAATGGGTATTTATACTCCCTTAAGCCCATAGACATTAGGCTCATCATTCCATTTTAGTCCATATTTAATTCCATCTTTAAAGCCTACTTAACCTTCCATCTTTATTATTTTATTATTTTTTATACTAACTCAAGTAAACCTTTCCATCATAAAAAAATAATATATTAAATATTATGTTTTGAAATTTCGAGATGTTACACAATCACAAAATTCAAATACTTACCAAGATTTTTCCTTATCTTAATTTTTTTTTGTTCAATTTACTAAAATACATGACGACGTTCATGTTGAAACATCTACATTATTAATAAGAATAAAAAAAATAGCGTGATTCAAGAAGTTATTTCGAAATTTTTGTTTTTTTTAACTGCGATTTTGTAACATAAAAATGGCTTTGGTGAGAGTGTAGGGTTGCATTCTTTCTATGTAGGTATAGTTTTGATCCGTTGTAAATTTTATAACAAAACATGGTTGTTCACAAATATGATTAGATAAATAAACTATGTAGCATGTTTTTTTTTAATTTATATGAGATATATTCAAATACCAATGAGAATAATTTCCTAATTGTGTAGGATGTATTCAACTTATGTTGAGGTATTGTTAATGAGAATGTTTTAATATATTGTTTACTTCAATTAATTTGTTTAGGGTATATTCTAATACCATTGTATATGGGTTTTTTAATTTTGTGTAGTAAGAGTTATCTATTTTTTTAGAATTTTTATTTATGTAGTATGATTAACACTTGTGTAGGATGTATTCAAATACCATGGTGTATAGATTTATTAAATTTGTGTAGGAAATGTTACACGGGTTCTTTAATGTAGTGTAGGAAGGGTTATATATTTATTTAGAGTTTTTATGTGTGTATTATAATTAATACTTGTGTAGAATATATTCAAATACAACTTTATATTATGGATTTGTGTCAAAACATGAACATTACTATTTGCACAATTAGTTTGTTTTATTTGTTCAAATGTTTAGAAGTGTATATTTTGGATTCTTAAGATGTGAATACTAAGAAAATGAATGGTGTTGACCAATTTTAGATAATTATATGGTATGGAAGATTATTTGTATTTTCTTAACTATGTTGATATATGAAGAAAATTGAGTTGGGTTTGCAAAGGACTTGTTGATTACTAAGAGTTTGAATAAAAAGATCTAAATTATAAACCATTAAATTAAAATAATAATAACTATATAATTCAATCGACTAGCATTATATAGTAATAAATTCCAAATATAGAACAACTCTGACTAATATAACCTTGTAATTAACGAAATGAAAAACTAAAAAGAAAAATTTTGATTGAATGAAAGAATTTGTCACATTTCTCACAATAATATCATACTTGTATGAACTTAAGCCTTAGATATATATATATATATGTATATATATATATATATATATATATATATATATAAGGAAATGATCAAGAGAAAACTCATATTTAGGGACAAAACAAAAAAAAAAACTCCTAAATAATTATTTTTATATATAAAATTATTTTAAATTTTCGTTTCTTCCATTCTTCTTATATTTTATTACTCTTCACTGAACATAAATAAATAAATAATAATAAAAAAAACGTTGTAATGCACATATGTATTACTGTGAAATACTTTGTATTACACATGTGTTGTCTAGTGTATTGTTATGTGCAATAGTGTTTAATTGCATATATTTAATATTTGTGTATTGTATTTGTGTAGTAGTGTTGTATTATATGCAAAAAAATATAAAAAAAAAATCAAAGTTGATGTAGTGCACACGTGCATTAGTGTTGTATTACGCATACGTATTAATGTGTATTCGATGTCCGCATTAGTCTTATATTGCATATATACATTAGTATATATCAAATATGTGCAATAGTGTTGTATTATATGCAATACAACACTCTTGCCTATATGCAATACACTCTATTGCATGCATGCACTACACCGATGAGGTTTTTGTTTTTATTTTTTTGAAACAATATCAACATATTAGAATAATGGGAAAAAGTAAAATTACAAATATTTTTTAAAAAAAGATTTGTAAATAATAATTTATAAGTTTTTAAATTTTCTCTTCAGATGATTTTTCATTTGATCCCATATATATATATATATATATATATATATATATATATATATATATATAGGATTTGGTTCTTTTTAGAAGTGTTTCTTAGTGCGAGAAATGCGAGAAGACATTAGAACCAATCAGAGATTTTCTTTTTATTATATCTTTAATTAATTAGAAGGGTAGAATAGTAAAATTTCCAGGTTTTGTTTTAGTAACTAATAAATGTCTTAAGAAGTTTCAAATCATAGGTTTTTTTATTTATTGATCGTTAATTCTTTATCATTAATATTTTCGTCAAAAAGTCATGATAACAGGTCATATAAGGTAATACGTCAGCTTTACCTACACATACACCACCAAATGATATATATATATATATATATATTTATATATATATATATATTTATAAATGATAATTCAGTTGTATGACTAGAAAGCTTCTTACTATCCTACTCAATGTAAACTGTTAATTTTAAAAGAAACCTAAAAACATGTGTCCGCATTAGGTTGGGCTAAAATAAAGTGCTCCACTAAACATAAAACTACACAAACAATATACATACCTACATATAACTTGATGTCTATGTATGGTAAAAATATATATACGCCGAATGAAATATTAACATTTGTATTGTATGTCTATGTATGGTAAAAATATATGTACGCCGAATGAAATATTAACATTTGAATACAACGTGCACTTTATTGTGCGATTCACATTTACAAGTGCGCCTATAATTTCTACAACCATAAAAGCGCAAACCAATCAAATAATATGGTTGCCCCTTTATAAATCATTATTGTATTTTGGTTAATTCCAAATCCAAAAATTCCATCATGGCATAATAAAGAAATGGAATGGTAACATATGTAGGTCATTTCATAGGGTATTCATTTGCATGCGCATAATAATGTTTTTCACTAAACCCAACCCTCTCGAGTCTTGAAATCTGTAAACACCAAATGCCTGTAATTCTGTTTAAAAAAAACAAAAAATATTAATCTAAAGGTTTTAGTATCATTCAACAATATAAATAGATTACAACATACACATCCCATAACTACCATGCACGCAACAAGTATATCAATCTACACCACTAACCATGTTCCCTTCACACGATACATAAGAAAGTTAATATTGAGATACACAACATACCAAGTTCCCCTACAAAACTAACCAAGGTACCCTACACAACTAAATCAACTATACCACTAAACATGATTCCATACACAGCAACTCATATACAAAGCATAAAAATATCTACATCCATGCACAATATCCGCGTTCCCTACACAACAACAACATACCATACACACTTAATAAACACTAACATGTTTCCTACACAATATACTATAATTGTCTACACAACTTTAACGTAGAACCTACACAGGCCAACATATCCCTACGCATGCAAAGCTACCCCTACATATGCACAGATACCCCTACACAAAAATCAAACATTTTTAATATTACGTCCACCAAAATACAAATTCATACACATATACAACCTACACAAATCATCATACTTAACAAACAAATCAGCATACTAAACAAACACATTATAATAATATGCCTACACAACCAACATATCCCTACACATATATACTACTAACACAAATCATCATACTTAACAAACAAATCAACATACTAAACAAACAGATCATAATAATATGCCTACACAACCAACATATCCCTACACATGTATACTACCTAGAATATATACTACCTACACACAGTTGGCATGCCCCTACATATAAGTTGGCATACCCCTACACATATAAACCAAGATAACATCATAATATACATGCAATGTATATACTAATTAACCATTAAATCAAAACATAAGTTTTTTTTATTTACATTTAAAAAGGCAATACAGGCATACATAAATACAAAGAAATAAGATAGAACTACATCTGAAAATGAAGACCCATACAGACGATGAAAATGTAGGCAAAAAACTAATCAAAATATACTCCTCTATATATAAGCAAACGCCATGATTTAATAAAATAAATAAACAGAACATACAAACTCCTACCCACAATATTCCTGAAAACATTCAAATAATAAACCTCAAACACATTTACTACATGTGCTTCATATTAACAGAAGATCATATATGATGTTGGACATATAAATCCTAATAAACACAAGGCCACTTTTATATTTATACACAGCCTTAAAACTATGTAGAAAGCCAATAATAAAATAAACATCAATAGCCTTCACTAATCACCAAATATGTACATATCCAACTATACCTACACAAAAAGTTAAGAACTACACAGACATGAAAGGATACAAATACACCTACCAAAGCAAAAAGAAAAAAATTCGTTACGAAATCCAAAAAAAACCTTACACTCCAACCAAAGAAACTTTTTTGTTGTGAAATCGAAGTAACAAAAACAAAATTTTAGTTTATACAATACATGGTGTAGGTTTAGTCAAATAAAAATCCGTTGGCCCCAATTGGTATTATAATGAAAGCCCTAGTTTTTTTTCAAATCAATTGATGAATCAACAATATTTAAGATCTAATTACTACAGGTTGACTTCAATATGAAACCTGTGATGAACTTAGTTTTTTCAAAAATAAAAAAGAAAACACAAAACTTAGGATATCCCTTACCTGGGAGTATGCTTCATCGCCAGAAAACTCAATATAAAACCAACAATCGATTGTTGTATACTGCCTTCTTAACACCCTAGAATAAAACCAATCAATCGACCTAAAGATTCCGCCGTTCGAATTTTTGGAATTGGAAGATTATGACAACCTTAATCTTTTTGAGGATACTCAATTAGCAAATTTTTAGGAATCTATTGATTAATGTAAACGTATGTTATAAAACACAGACCAAACTACCCTTTTTCATATTAAGAGCCTTGGACATGACTGCTTAAATATTACAACAATGCCACTATCAATATTAACCATTGATTAGACAAATCAATGGTCTAGATTGATTTCTCTCACTTCTTGTTGTAACTTGACTTCTCGCATGATCCATCCCCTATATATATATATATATATATATATATATATATATATATATATATAGAAAATGGTTCAAATAAAAATAAAGAGTTTACTAGGAATGGTAAAAACCAATATATTTTTGACATGTGGCATTACAAAATATGGTGAAAGAATAAATATAGGAAACTATGTCGGTTATAATGGTGAAAGAGTAACTCTAGAAAACTATGACGGTTTTTGGAAATTTTAAATCTCAACCATTGATTGATATGATCCAATGGCTATAATTTATTCCTAGTCTTCCTAGAAAACTACTTATTTTTAGGATAACCCTCCATATATATATATATATGTATTGGATCATTTCAGAAGTTTTTTTACAGCGAGAAGTGAATGTGTAACTCCATTAATCCCTAACTTCACTCACTTTCTTATGTGTAGGTGCGTTGTGTAGGTGCATATGTATGTGTGTGGGTACGTATGTTTGTATATGTGTATGTATGTTTGTATGTGTGTAGGTACATAGGTTTGAATGTGGCTCGGTACATTTATATGTTTGTAGGTAGGTTTGAATGTGTAATTAAGACATAAATACAACCAACCTACATATATGTATGGAACATCATATGAAATGGAGTGAAATTAAGGATTAATAGAGTTATACCTTCACTTCTGGCTGTAATATCACTTCTCGCAAGATCCATATATATATATATATATATATATATATATATATATATATATATATATATAGGATGAGTATCATTACAGAACTGTTAAATTATTTAAAAACTTGAAGGAACCCTTCAAAACTAAAGTTTTTTTATAAAAAAAATTGTATGTTAATGTTATTTGAGTTTAGTTTTATTATTTTGTTATATCTAAATTTACGATTACAATTTTGAAAATTAGTTTTTATACATATCTTTGTTTGACAGAATTACAGAAATTGTCATTTATGTTTGTACCAAATTTCAGTGGTTGTCCTTTATCTTTAAAAGTAACATTATTTGTACTTTACGTTTCAAAATGTTACATCGTTTGTCCTTTAATACTAACCCAGTTAGTTTTTCTCGTTAAGTATGATCATGTGCCTTGCACATGAGGACAAATTAGTCATTTTACTTATTCTATTAATAATATTTTATTAAATAAGCGAAAATCAAATTAAAACTTAATTATATATATTAACATTAATATACGAATTAAAATCTTTCTTCTCTAACAACCCACCATCGTCATCATCAGCTACACCACACCACCTGCGGGCTGCCACCATCCAAAACTCCGACAACCACCACTACGTACCCCCACCCCTCCTCATTCTCTCACCCGTCTGCTACCAGCCACCACCCTGACCTTCCATCGATGCCGCAATCAAGCCGTTGGTCCTTAACCACTGTCATCGGTCCTCAACCACCAATTAATACACCCAAACCCCTAATTATTTTATCCCAACTTTGTTACAATCACCGCCCGATTCACCCTTCTATTAGTCATCAACACCACCACCGCACCCAACCAACCTCTCCATCGTACCCCATAACCTTAACTCGACCTTCACTATAACCTACCTCTGCCATTTTCACAATCGTTCCCCACCTACTCCTCCGACCAGAACCCTAACCGCCTTGTTTCTAACCCCAAAATAACTGGATTGGAGTAAGTATAATACGAGGATTGAAAACAGTGTGACAAGATTTATAGTTGCTTCCGTGGAGATATTCGGTCACAGATCGGGCTCTTCGACTATCAAATCTGGTGATTTATGATATGGATTAAGCTGAAGCCATGGGGCGATAATCGGGTTCTAATCTAAGCAAGTAGGAGTTATGGAAGAAGAGAAATAGTGCCGGCGATTGTGGTCTCGTCTAAAGAGACAGAGTGAGAGACACCAAGAGATAAATCGTGACGGACTGTTAAATGTGTCGCCGGAGAAACCTTAGTCGGTGGCGAGTCTTTTTCTGAGGTAGACAAAGTATATAGATATAGTGTGTATATAGAGATGCATCTATTTTTAACAAATTGGTATTTTTGACGGGTACTAAACTCGCTTCTCCGGTGATGTGGTGGTCGTTTCCATGGTGGTGGGTTTGTGGTGCTGTTGGGGGTGATGGTGATTTGAGAGAGAAAGAGTGTATAAAGTCTTTTAATGTTTATTTATTAAGGTTTAAGTTCAAGAAAGAAATGAAATTACTACGAGAAATGCGAGAAATGAATATGAGCCACTAGTTTTATTTTAGGTTTTAAAAGTTCAAATAGAAATGAAAAAGATATGAATGTAACAATAAATGCACACCCTCTCTCCAATTAATACAACTAATATAACCATAATAAATCTCTTTCTAATTAATATATCTTCATAATTTAACTAAAATAATTAAAAAACTAAAAACACTAATTTAGTTTTCATAAATAATAAAAAAAATGTCATACAAATGTGTCCATTAAATATAAACAATAAATATACAACCTACACAAAATTATAAAACATACACTTGTTGAGCAATAAAAACGTACAATATACAAAAAAGCATACAACTTATATATTAAATTCGACATCAACAATTATATAAACTACACAAATACACACATATCCTACATGTGTAGATTATATATTTTTCATGTGTAGGTCATGTTTTCTTATTCTTAGAACAAGTGTGGGTTATATGTTTTGTGTAGGTTGTATATTTCACATTTAATGCAAACATATGTAAGATAGGTTTTTGTATTATTAATCACAATGTAACTACGTGTTGATGGATATTGATAAGTTGAGTTGGAAGAAATTGGTTTTAAATAGAAAATTATTTTAATGTATGAATAAATTGTATTTGTGTAGGATAAGTTTTTCATGTGTAGGTTATATGTTTTCGTGTGCGTGTATATTTTATTGATGATGATTTTTGTGTGTATGTTATATGTTTTCTTATTCTCAAAACAAGTGTAGGCTATATATTTTTGTGTATGTTGTATTTTTTTGTTGATATTTAATGCTAACACATGTAAAATAGTTTTTTATATTATTTATCACAATGTGACTACGTGTTGATGGATATTTATATATTGAGTTTGAAGAAATTTGGATAAAAAGAAATTTTAACATGTGAATAAATTGTACTTGTGTAGGATAAAAATTTGGATAGAAAATAAATGAATTGTTAATATTTTTCAGTTATAGTAATTTGATTAGTTATATTAATTCAATAGATATATTAATTGAAGAGAGAGATGCATTTATAGTTTCTTAATTAATCTTGAAGCTTTGAAACCTAAAATAAAACTAGTGGCCCATATTCATTTCTCGCATTTCTCGCAGTTATTTCATTTCTCTCTTGAACCATCCCCTATTTATTAAATCATTTTTAATTAATAATGTAAAATGACCAATTTACCTTCATGTGTCTTGCATATGACTTGACTTAACGGAAAAAACTAACTGGGTTAGGGCCAAATGACA
The DNA here is from genome assembly GCF_021521415.1 of Bidens hawaiensis. NCBI lineage: Eukaryota > Viridiplantae > Streptophyta > Magnoliopsida > Asterales > Asteraceae > Bidens > Bidens hawaiensis. Next base: position 561,904 of record NW_027492130.1, on the reverse strand, counting down.
AACGCTGTTATATATGGGAACGTAAAGGACAAAACACATCAATTTTGAAGATAAAGCACAACCACTGAAATTCGATGCAAACATAAAGGGCAATTTATGTAATTCTGTCTCTTTGTTTTGTTTTACACCGTAAATTTGTTAGTACATAAATTTGGCACAGGTGTAAACTTGTGTTTAATATTGTAATCAAAATTTTTTTATATAAAATATGATAAAACTACTCTTACATAATGTTAATATATAAATAAAATTGAAAAAAAGTGTTTGGTTGTGTAGAGTTCCTAAGAGTTTTTAACTTTTTTAAAGTTTTTAAATGAAACCAACATATATATATAGGGTAGGGTTAATGTAAAAAACAATATTTTTGTGAGAAGAATAAGAATAGATCTAGGCTCTTATATCTATGATCTAGTGGTTGAGATTGGTAGTTTCTAAATAATTGTATTGTTTCATATTTACATTGTAGAGTGTCATATTTAGGTGGTTTTTTTTTTTATTTTAAAGCTCTTCTCACACTTCTCACAAAACACTTGTTTTTTATTTGAACTCTTTTATATATATATATATATATATATATATATATATATATATATAATGTAACATACCCTAATCACTCAATCTTCTTCATTTTCTTCAATATATCCAGCCATCGTCGTCTACCACCCCCACCCCGCCACTAACATCTTTCTCTCAAGTCTCCTTCTTATCCCTTCTTCCTCTGAAGTCCAACTAATGCATCCCAAAAAAGGAAATCGGAAAATAATTGCATGACCCGCCTGCAAATTTCCACTGGCCATGTCATGCGTGACGTGAGGGAGGTTGTGTTGGGTTTCAGCGGTGGTTCGGAACGAAAACAGTCAAATATATAAAACCCGTTTTATTTAATAATTATTTCGTTTCGATAGATATTAATCAGCGTTAATATATATGTGTAAACGAACTATAAAACGCAGCGGAATATAAACGATTAACACAAACCAGAAACCGAAACTCAAAACCCGGATCCGATTACAACGTTAAACGAGTACGATTAAACATAAATAATAAGAAGCCATAGATTAGTTTGTCGATATACCTCGGTAATCGAAACCGGGAAGACACCGAGGGCTCAAAGAAAGTGCTAGACTTGACACAATTAACAACCAAACAGAAATCCGACGACGGTGGCGGCTAGCGGCGGAGGCGGCGGAATCCGGCAGGCTATATGGTGGCGTAAGAAGGTGATGTTGCTCAGATCCGGCGGCTAGCGAGGACGGCGGACAACAGAGGACAATAGCAGCAGATTGCAACAACTAAAGGTCACCGGAAACACTTCACCGGAAAAACGGGTTCGCTGGAATTGCAGGTCCACCGGAAAACCGTGAGATGTGTTTTGACAGCACCGGAGCTTATATAGAACTGTGGTGGTGCTTGCGGTGACAAAGGATGAAAGGTGGTGGCTGTTTGAGGTTTGCGGCGGCCGGAAAAGACTCGCCGGAAAAGACTCGTTGGAAAACCGGCTGGCCGGGAAAGCGGCGCCGGATAATATGCAGCCGCTAGGGTTTGTTGTGTTAAGGGGTTACCATTAATAATATCATCTTAATTTATATATAGGAACATAGTTAGGGTTTAATCAAGTTAAACCAATTTGGGCTTGAGCCCAATTAACAAAACAAAGCCTTTAACCACCATCCGGTCCATCTAATTTGATTGTGTCGGGCCCAATTAACATTTAAGTGGGTTTATTCTTCATTACCCCCGGTGTAACTCATATCGGGTCACATTCGGGTCGGTCCGCGTTGACTTGACCCGAACCGACCATTAAATCCAACAGTCTCCCACTTGGACGGATTTGGGTCAAGTATCACAACGCTAACAGCCAGAGGCATTCTAGCTACACATAGGTATCCCCAACCAAATATGACATTTTTAAATCCATAACCAAAGTATATTGGAATACCTTATTGCAAGATAATGAATTTATAGTAATCGTTTTCATCTATCCTTTCTGTATAAGACATCAATTGAACAATGAGACATGGATCAAATCAAACTCATACAGTGTTCAGTTATAGTAGTTCTCGATATAGAGTCAAAGTGGTCCAATCAAACACACAGTTAGTTTGGGTGAGGCCACACACATTACCAGTTTGAATCAACGAGGGCGCCAATATGTCTAACTGTTACAATTTAATGTAAGAGTACAGAATCCCATCATGACTACATACAACTCCCACTGAACTCCAGAACATTCCCAATCAATGCCTTTATGGCTGGCAGTTATGCAACAGCGGTTGACATGATCAAAGAATATTCCTCGGTAAACTAAAGTTCTAATATGTATCTCAGGTCTTAGGATACTAAATGAGCATACTATTATCAAAACATCTTATGATCAAGATCCATGAAGATGATTTGATGCGAGTTACATCCAACGTCATTCAAAATGAGGTCTGTGAGTTTGGAAGTCAACTGCTTGAGTCCAAAGTCAGAATAGTCTTAATTCAGAATCGTTCCCACGAGTCTGACCGACTATGGATAATTTAGAATACAATATTCACGGATTAAACGTATTAAAATGAACACAATTGTATCATTCAACGTTTGCATTTAACCATTAAATCAAAGGTGAACTGAAAAGTACAACTATTTGAATGTTTATACATCCAAATACTAAATCAAAATAAGTCACTAGCAAGTTTAAGCCCGATAGCATCTCTATGCTTGTCCTGAGTCATCGGCTTAGTGAACGGGTCAGCTAGATTTTGATCTGTGTCTACTTTGCTCATTATGATGTCACCTTGTTCCAGTATTTTTCATACATAGTGGAACTAAAAATGTGCTTGGCCATGTGATGATAATTGGGCTCTTTGGCTTGAGCAATAGCACCTGTGTTATCACATATTACGTCGATCATTTTCCAAAAGAAGGAACCAGATCGAGGTTGGATATGAATTTCTTCATGCAAGCATATTACGAGCGAGAAACATCTCGGTCATTCTGGAAGTTAGCGTCAGTGTAACACATTACAATGAGCTCCTCTTCCACTTCTCCAAACATGCTTACGAGACGTCAAGTCTAGTGCATAATATAGCATACATGACAGAGCCAATCGCTAAAGCATATGGAATTGCTTGCATGTGCTTTGTCTCAATGTCCGTTGCCGGAGATTGCGATTTGCTAAAACGGTTCCTTTAGCAATGGAACAGCTCCTATCTTGGAGTTTTCCATTGAGAAGCGTGTCATGACCTTGCTTATGTATGTACTTTGACTTAGCCCTAGAAGCCGCTTAGATCTATCTCGGTAGATCTCGATTCCCAGAATATAAGCAGCTTCTCCAAGATCTTTCATTGTAAAACAAGATTCCAACCAGTGCTTAACTCCCTTAAGCATATGAATGTTGTTTCCAATTATCAGTATATCATACACATACAAGATGATGGATGATATAGTGCTACCACTAGCCTTTCTGTAGACACAAGGCTCATCTTCATTGTTGATAAAACCAAACTCTTTGATTTTCTCATCAAGTGAAGACTCCAGCTTCGAGATGCTTGCTTAAAATTCACTTGCTCCCTATTGCCCGACCTTCGGGGGGGTAGCTCAATCAAGTTCCAGACTTGATTGCCATGAATAGATTGCATCTCGGTGTTCATGGCTTCACGCCGTTTCTCAAATTCTGGATCTAAGATTGCAGATTTGTAGTTAGTAGATTCGTCGCTAGACTTGGCTACTAATAAGACTTCTGGACCATCCAGATGCCATAGGTATCTAGGATTTGGTACGGGAGTCCTACTACTTCTGCGAACACTTGTGTTCATGTCTGACGTATCAGCAACAACAACTTGTTGATCAGACGTTACAACTTCCTCAGCGGTTGTTTGTGGTTCTTGAATTTCTTCAAGATCGACAATTTAATCTCCAGTTCCTCGATCGAGAAATTATTTCTCGAGGAAGTGGTCTTTCCTCTTGATAGAAATCATATTTGTATCAGGATGAAAGAAGTAATAACCTCTTTGGTTGTAGTATTTGACGAATGCGGGAGACGGTCATAAGGGTGAAATTCCAAAGGGAGTGAGGCAAGTTAGTTCTACACATCATCGATCGAACCATGTTTAACAAAGTATGATTCCTCCTCTCGCTCACGCCATTATGTTGGGGTGTGCCAGGTGGAGTGAGCTGTGAACTCTGAGCTGAGATACTTTCCACCTCGATCTGATCGAAGTATCTTAATGATTTTACCAAGTTGTTTTTCCACTTCGTTTTGAAACTTTTTGAACATTTCAATAGTTTCATGCTTGTGTTTCATAAGATACACATAAGCATATCGACTATAATCGTCGATAAAAGAAACGAAGTATCTTTCATGGTTTCTAGACATGGTTCTGAAAGGTCCACATACATCAGTATGTATGAGTCGTAACAGATCTCTTGCTCGTTCACTTTTATGAGTGAAGGAATCTTTGGCGAGTTTGCCAGCTAAGCAAGACTCATAATAGTCAAAAGAGTCCGGTCCTGTGGATTCAAGAATCTCTTCGGATTGGAGTCTTTTAACTCTTGCCTTGCTTATGTGGCCAAGTCGGCAATGCCAGAAATGTATCGTTGATGCCAGATCTGATACTTTTTGAAAGATTATATACGTTATTTGTAGGTTCCCAGTCGGATCTACACGGAATATCTCGTTCTACGTAAGACGATACGAGCGTAGAAGACGATACACGTTAACATGATCAAACACACGTTACAATAAACAAAGATACGTTGTATTGCAACTGGAAACACGTGATTCACTGATCACCAATTACACAACTCGTAAACTGAAAACTCTAAATCTATACAACTCAGCCGTAACCTAGCCGTATAAAAACACGACAACTTCGCCTAACATGTTTAGGCGAAGTTGTCCCTAACTTCGCTTGTTCCACACGTTCGCCTATATCAGCGAACTTGTGAGAACTTCGCTTATAACCAAATACAAAACCAACTAACTCGATTACCGACACTAGACACTGAACTACTGACATCATGTACCAACAGACTCCCCCTTGGCAGTAGCTTCATATCTCTATCTTCAAGCACGTGTCTTGTAATCTTCAACAATCTTGTATCTTTCATCTTCAAGCATGAACTCCTTCTCGTACACACACTGATACTATTCTTTGATATTTCTTCGCTTCTTCTTTTCAAGCAGGAATATAAAATATCTTCTTCTCGTTCAGCACCTGCAGATCAGCTTGAGACAAGTTCACTATATGCATTGGATCATACACTCTCAGCATCTCTTGTTCATCTTCGTCCTCCATTACTGCCTCAGCTGTTTCACAATCAACGTACCACCACTTCAGATCTTTGAGCACATCCTTGGGCATTTGTTTCATCGGAACTTCTTTTAGACACCGGATCGGCTTATACTTCATAATCATCCAAGGCTTGCCATCTGCTCTCATCCCTTTATCTTTGTCTTCAATAAGTTTTCCTTTATGTGGTTTCAACAGCTCGAACTTCTTTTCCTTTATACTTTCCTTCCATACTATCTTCCCAATGACCCTAGCCATATTATCATCACTTCTGTTTATCAATCCCAATCTGGCTAAGTCCTTCACTTCACACTCAGGCAATGTATTCAACGATCTCAACAGCCTCTTGAAGTACTGAACACCATCATACCTTTTAATCACAAAGAGCCTCAACTGCTCATCATATATCCAGCATATAATCCCCTTTTTCGATTCAGCATAACCTCTAATGTTGTAAATTTTCTTAAACATAGTAGGGACCGCCGGTTTCTTCATTTTTACAAACCACTGAGCATAGCCTTCTTTCCATCTTGGCTGCTCTTCCCATTCCGTCTCATCACTTCCCATATCTTGACCTATATTTGCTTTATCAACTTCTGGAATCTCGTGCTCAACGTTTTCCTCTACAATCTCTCCCTCTTCAATCTCACTATCTATGACAATCTCAGCACCAATCTTCTCTATCTCTTCAACAGGTAATACATCATCATCACCTACAATATCATCATCCACCATCTCAGCATCCACTACCACCACATCATCACCCGAACCGCCAGCTGCACTTGTTGACTCCCCCTGAGTTGTGGAAGTCCCAAGAGCTTGTTCAGTTCTTGGCAACTCTCCACCTGCACCTTTCGATGCATTGGGATCATCGTCTCGATCATTTCGCTTCTTAGTCCTCAGCTCATCACCCTTACGGCTCGTCTCCCCCTGAGATGCCAAGAACTGCTTCAAAGCATCAATTATTTTTCCATGTTCGATCAGCAGGGACGACTGTATCTGATTCTCTGCAACGAGGCGCTGAATAGCATGGGTCTGGATAAGATTTACCCTTGATTGTTCTGCCACGACCCTCTCAAGCGCTGCTATTCATTCTGAGTCGGATAAGGTTGCATCGAAATCAAACCTCAGATGTGATATATCTTGAGTGTACTGAGGAGGGATTTCCAATGTAACCGGGACCTCAGAAGTAGGCGTAAACGTAACCGCAGGTGGTATCGTAACCGACAACCCTGTAGTGGCTACAACTGTCGACTCAATAAATCTTGCCACGACCTCCGTTGGAGTAAGAGTTGGAGGTGGCAAGGATACAATCTCCGGAGTCGATAGCTGGAATGTAGTGGGTGGGAGGCCAAATGAAGATGAGGTAGCCACCACGGGAACATCCGTGGCGCTTGGCCTTGTAACAGGTAACGATGAAGGGACCATAGTTATACCGGACAGTGCGGGTGGAGTGAAACGTACCACCCTTGAGCTCTCACCAGCTCCCGAACCTGCACCTGTCCTCTCCCTTCTTGATCTACGGACCAACTGATGTACTTCTTCCTCAAAATCTGACTCGCTGTCATCATCAGCTCTCTTTCTTTTCCCATGAATCCATTCTTGGGTAACTAAAATTCGTCTCGCTTCAGCCACATCATCATCTGACGAATCAGTGTCAGCCACCGTCGTAGCTGCCCTAGCAACATTTACACTAGAAACTCGTGCTACCGAGACCTGCACATTTTCTTCAGGATCAACCCGCTCCATATCAAAGAAGCCTTGACCACCAAATGCTGCATAAAGGTCTACATTCTCCTCCGGTGACACAACAGGAGCAGCAGGTATAGCTTGAGGTGCTCCAGCCTGTTGTGGTGCCGGATCCCGAAACTCGTCCCCACGAGCTGGAACATACTCTGGGTTGATCAAGTACCCAAATAGTGTAGTATGTCGAGGACGGAGCTCAGGTTTACTCCTCGCACTGGAAGATCTGCACTGGGCGAAGATTCTCTTGCTGACACTTTCTACATATCGAATCGGGCGGCGCTGAGGTAACATTGGAGCAACGTGATTCAAGATCATTTGTAGAAATCTTGGATATATAAGAAATTTCTCACGCGCCACCGCTCTTCTCTGACGATCTATCTCGTAGAATACCATCTGACTAAAGCTGTAACGCTTATTGTAAGTCAGAGCAGTCATCGCCGACTGCATGGTCGCACCCATACCATCTGTACCAGCCTTTCTCCCTAACATACACATGATCATCACGTGCATGAGAAAGCGCCACTGGTTTAGCAAGAACCCCTTGCGTCTCTGAGTATCCCCCAAGGGACCAGAATATCCCATTCTCAGAAACGCTCCATCTCGGAATGGAGCCACAAAATCGGTAGGATCGTCTCTCGTTTCATCTCCGAACTGCAAAGCCACCCGGATCTGTTCAGATGAGAACTGAACTATCTGATTATTAACCGTTGCACGCATAACCGGGGGCTCGACACTACAGTCATATTCCACCGTCTGCCAGAAATCTTCAATGTTTGGCAAAGATATCGGCAGTGTTGTGGTAATCGCGTGGAATATACGCGAGCGGAGAAGAAACGTGATGATCTCGCGGAAATCATCAACACCGCTCGCATCGGGGTCTAATGTGATGTACATGTTATGCCCCGGGAAAAACTGCCGGTTATTGTCTCCACCTTCATCACCACCTGCACCGCCTGCTCCAGCTACAGCTGCAATTTCTGCAACAAACAGACTAAGTTAGAGAATCGTCGAGGCAAATCACAAGTTCGCCTGTTACCATGAGCGAAGTTATGATTTATTCTGTATAGGCGAAGTTAGAGGTGGGGCGAAGTTGTTCCCAACTTCGCCTCAACTTGAACTTTGCCTGTTAACAGTTAATAAAAATTAAAAGGGCCAGGCGAAGTTAATGATAACTTCGCCTAACCACAACTTCGCCTCATATACTGTTACATAATTAATTATCAGGCGAAGTTAAACCTCAGGCGAAGTTAAGAATAACTTCGCCTAAACTGTAAGTTCGCCTGAATATGAATCGGCAACAGTTAGGCTGTTCAATCGACGTGTAGTTGGTGAATTTGGAGATTAAGGATCTCGTAAAACATGTTTTTAAGACGATCTAGACGAACAAATTGATTACGACCACGTAATAACACGTTTGAAAATCGGGTGTTGAGGTTTCGACTAAACGAGGTCATGAAACGGATCGAAAGGACCTTAGATTTACATCAATGATAGTGAATATACGATTATATCGACACTACACACCTATAATTTTGATTAGAAACTGAGAAAACAACACAGATGGATCGATGCTATAAGTTCGCCTAGGGTTACTGGAGATAAGTTCGCTGGTTGTTTGAAAAATAATAAACAGTTTGACCTGAAAAATCCTTTATATAGGGTCAAAGTTATACAGGCGAAGTTATGGATAACTTCGCCTATTGCAGGCGAAGTTATGGATAACTTCGCCGATATTAAATTTTACAAAATAAACCCCTATAATTTGAACAATTTGCAATTAAGTTTTAAACCATCCTTTAAAGAGTTAAATGATACGATCAAGACCAAGTAACCAGGTATAAAATCATACAACTACATAAGTAGAATAAAAGTTTGAAATAAAGTACACGAGATCAAATTTCAGTCTCGACAGGGACTACCATGTTTTAGAAAAGATCCGAACAGGAATCATACTAATTAAGTGACTGTCACACAGATCCATGTTCAGCTGTATTATGACATAAAGAAACAGGTTGTAAGCAGGTAAATAACTTAGAATGGTTTTCATCGCTTCTGTGATACGAGTTAGGTTCAATTAAGCTCAAAACTTAAATGGGCAACAACTCAGAGATTATGATGTCTCCTATCTATTCTCAAAGCGTATTTGGCTTTCCCCAAGTCACCCCGAGTTGACCTTGACCCGTAGTGTCTGATTAAATAGTAATTACTCTTCGATCTTTAGACTCTTCTTCCCGTTCTCTTTCTTACATCTTGATTGAGAAGTATTAACATTATGAACTCTAGAATGTCTCAATAACACACACATTTTTTTTAAGTATCTATACACCTTCAGAGTAGTAAACAACTGTAAGTCCCGAATCTGGATCACTGCAGTTTCTTGACACGATATCTTCACGGGAATCAGAACACTCACGGGCTCGTGTATGACTGGGTAATCGCTTTTCTGCCTATCATTCGGAAAGATATATATGGAGACATGCACAACTCTTAAGGAGTTTCCACGTAAAATCGAGTAGATTTAGTTAGTATCACTTCTACTTTTACGCACCATAAAAAAGCTAACATGACATACAATGACTGTTCTAAAGTCTTTTAGGCCTAATAACTTCACTAGTTAAGCACACAGAATCAGTATATCTATCACTTTCCAAGGTTGGATCAATTTTCTGTTAAACATAGTAAAGGAACTTCTTACGAAGTAGTAGACTTGAAAAATAATTTCATCTCCCGAATAAAACATTTTTAATTTCTATCGCCCCGATCATGTTGAAGTCTTCAGGTAAACGGCTATCCTGAAGATCCAATGGATCAGCTGGACCGACCACATACGAGTATGTGTCCTTCTAACTACTTATGAATGACTAATTTTCAGCGAAAGAATTAAAACCACATCATAAACCGCCCCGGTCACTTTCAGTCATCTGGTTAATGGCTATCCTCATATTCTACAAGTAGAAATGAGGACCAAACATATCCGAAGATATATCCTTCAAACTGAGGCAACCGACATAATTCTAAGCGATAGTGACGGTTTTTTTTTTTTTTTTTTTTTTTTTTTTTTTTTTTTTAAACAAAAACGAAAAACACGGTTACTCAGGATTGATCATCCTATTCAGCTCAACAAGGTTTTGAAAACGGATTTTGTCAAACGCTTTAGTGAACAAATCAGCGAAATTATCTAACGTATCAACCTTTTCGAGCACAATCAATTTCTTCTCAGCACAATCCCGTATAAAATGATGACGGATGTCAATGTGTTTAGTTTTGCTATGCTTTACGGGATTGTTAGTTACTGAGATAGCAGCAGTGTTATCAATGCCTATAGGAGTATGAGTGAAATTCAGACCATAATCGCGCAATTGCTGTTGTATCCAAAGAACCTGGGAGCAGCAGTTTGATGCTGCCATGTATTCTGCTTCACAGGTTGAAATGGCGACTGAGGTCTACTTCTTGTACTGCCATGACACTAATCTGCCTCCAAGAAACTGACATCCACCTGTTGTTGACTTTCGATTCTGATTGCACCCTCCATAATCAGAATCCGTGTAGGCGACTAACTCCAAGTCTCCTCCTCTCATGTACCACAACCCTAGCTTAGGCTTGCCTTTGATATATCGCAATATCCTCTTCGCACCCTTCAAGTGAGATTCCTTTGGGTTTGCCTGAAAGCGAGCACAAAGACAAACTGCAAACATAATATCAGGCCTAGAAGCAGTTAAGTATATTAAAGAACCTATGATTGCCCGATATTGGGTGGGGTCCACGTCTGCATCGTTGTCTGAATCAGCACCCAATTTATGGTTGACGCAGACTGGAGTATCAAATGGAGTGCTGTCCTCCATCTTGAAGCGTTTGAGAACATCATGGACATATTTAGTCTGATGAATGAACATCCCATCTTTCTTCTGATCAACCTGCAGTCCTAAAAAGAAAGTTAGTTTACCCATAGCACTCATTTCAAACCTCTTTTTCATGACGGCCTCAAATTCCTGACACATGGCGACTTTTGGTGCAGCAAAGATGATGTCGTCCACGTAGACTTGCACCAGAAGAAAGTCGCTTCCTTTTCGCTTCCTTTTCTCTTAAAGAACAGTGTGCTATCAATCTTTCCCCTTTCAAATTCATTCTCAAGCAAGTAATCGGATAGTGTTGAGTACCAGGCACGAGGGGCCTGATGTAGCCCGTATAGCGCTTTACTTAGCTTGTACACGTGATCAGGAAAGTCTGGGTCAGGAAAACCCGGAGGTTGCTCAACGTACACTACCTCATCGACTTTACCGTTAAGAAACGCACTCTTCACGTCTAACTGGAACACCTTCATCTCCTTGTGTGCAGCAAATGCCAAAAACAATCGAATCGCTTCCAATCTCGCCACATGAGCAAACACTTCATTGTAGTCGATCCCCTCTTGCTGATTAAAACCTTTTACAACCAGCCTCGCCTTGTTCCTGATAATTATCCCTTTCTTATCTCTCTTGTATTTGAAAACCCATTTGGTGCCAATCGCATGCACATTCTTCGGTTTTGCAACCAAATTCCATACCTCCATCTTCTTGAACTGGGCTAACTCTTCTTGCATGGCTTTGACCCACGAGCTGTCCTTGAGAGCCATCTGATAGTTCTTTGGTTCAATCTGGCTGATGAAACAGGTGTACAAGCATTCGTTAATGATGCCTGTATCTTTAATGCTTGTGTAAACACAGGTGTGCTCATTCAAGCTTTGTCTTGTTTGTACACAGTCGGATAGATCACCTATCACGTTCTCCAAAGGGTGATTTTTGTGAACTCTCATAGTCGGAACCGAACTGACTTGCAGATTGTCTTCCATGTTCGAAGGTAGCTCATCAATGGGTGACTGTTGTTGAGAGTGAAACGGATTGAAGAATTCCTCTTCTGTAGAGGCAGCAGGGGTATCGACAGCATTTGACGAGGAAGGCTGACATTCATCATACTGCGGTCGTTGCACATAATTGTCTTCCTCATCATAAAGCATCTTCGTAGCTATTCTCTCATCAACTTCTGCACAATCCAAGTAAGGCATGTTAAAAGATTTAAAAAGCCTATCATAGTCGAAAGCCCCAGCGGGTCCCGTGCTTGGTTTTTGTGATTTGTAACTTGTGATATCAGTGTTACACACCACCTCAACCTTGCTGGTCGATGTATTAAAGACTCTTCTGTTGGGAGTCCCAACAACGTATCCGACTAAAATACCTTCGTCGGCTATTTCACCAAATTTAGAATTTGTCTTTAATATCGAACACGGGGACCCGAATGGTTCAAGACCACACAAGTTAGGCTTTCTCCCATGCATAAGTTCATAACATGTTTTATTCAATCTTTTAACAGTTAAAACTCTATTAAGGATATAACAGGCTGTTGCAACAGCTTCAGCCCAGAACACCACAGGAAGTTTCGAATCAGCCAGCATGGTTCTGGCTCCTTCAATTAACGTTCTGTTCTTCCTCTCAGCCACTCCATTTTGTTGCGGAGTATACGAAGCACTGTACTGGTGTCACACCCGGCCCTGAGTGGCGGAAACAGCCGGGCGCGCGCGAGTGGGGATTGATAATTAAGCACGGGCCATTGCAAACATTTATAGTAAGATTTTCATTGCGCATGAAATGTTTAATACAAATACATTACATTGTTTAAAAATTACTTAAAAACATCAAAGTATAAAACTGTTGAAGATTTCCACGCCCTATCCCCTTGCGCGGCGGGAACAACCACGCGCATCGAAGGGATAGAATTAAAATCTTCAAAAAGCTAGTTTTAGATGTTCAGCGTGAGGTGCTCTAAGTGTGACTCCATGCGCTACCTAGTTATCTCCTGAAAGACACGTAAAAACATTTGAATCAGTATAAACTGAGTGAGTTCACAAGTTTTAGTAACTTGATAAATCGTATTGCATCATAATCTTGATACAAATCATTCTGAAACATAATTCTGATAGCATCATTAAAACACATGCTTGGTAAAACATAGTTCTATCAACATATTCTGATAAAATCGTTCCGCGGGTTACGCGCGAACATTTCTGGGAACTGTGCTCGTCTATGCAAAGTGGCGCTGCCACTACGAGCTAAAATAAGTAATACCGTCCCGCGGGTTACGCGCGAACGTTTCAGGAAAATGTGCTCGTCCATGCAAAGTGGCGCTGCCACTACGAGCTAATCAATAATTCCGTCCCGCGGGTTACGCGCGGACGTTGTGCCGGAAAACAAGGCGCTCGTCCATGCAAAGAGGCGCGACCCCTACGAGCGGGCTCAAACCCATAGTACTGCCCCATGACCATACTAGGCACTCGTCCATGCAAAGAGGTGCGACCCCTATGAGTGGGTGGATCAAACCAGCAGTCCCTACCCTTAGAGTTCCAATGGTAAAGTGATCACTTACTCGAGTTCTAGCGCACATACATCGAAAACCTTAGATAACCGTTCGCATTGCTCATCATGAAATATAATTTAAACACATAATCGCTTGCATAGCTTGTAAGTATACCATGATAAAACATTATTTAAGTACGTGTCCCTCGCCCCGAAAACAGTTTAAAAACAGTGAAAACAGCGAGAATAGGGGCTGTGAGACTCACCTGTGGTTCTTGTTAAGGGATTAATCGAGATTCGGGTTTTCTTGGTGTTGGCCTCGGAATCGAAGGTCTAGAATACGATTAAATAACAAGAAGTATATATATTAAGATCAAGAAATGGGAGAATATAAGGGTTGGAAAGTAGATCTCAAGGTTATATTCTCGGCTTACCTAGTAACAGGATCGGAAATGAAAACAACGGATGCTTGGGAGAGGATTAGTGCAAGTTTGCAGTTCTTTGAAGTGTGTTTTGGGTGATAATTTAGGTTACATATTTATAGGCAAACTCAAGGGAACACAATCCCTTGCTTTAGGGGATTGTAATCTTTTCATATCTAGGGGTAATGATGATAAAGTATGGAAATTATTATTATTTATTTAAAAGTGGAGTAGTGGATAAAAGATTTTGATTTTGATTTGGTCAGGACATGCAGGTCTGTGGTTGGTGGGAGTAGGGTGGCTGACAGTTGACTTTTCATGTTACAGTGTGCTTTTTCAGGTACTTTGTCAGTGTACAGTAAAAAGTGGAAAATCTCTGAAACACGCTACCGTTTCTTTTTGGGCGGGAGTAATCTCCTTACAACTGGAGAATAGACTAAGTTTTCTACGCGTATTACTTTGTGCGCATAGCTTTCTGCGTGAAGGACATTTCTTTGCTGTGGGTAGGTGTGTGACCTTCTCGCAGTCAGGGACATTGAGTTTCATTTGTAGATTCTCCAGGTGGTCTTGGTATTTCAACATAGTGATCAGTTATGTTGAAGTCAATTCCATCTTGGAGCTTCAGACAAACTAGTTCTCAATGTTCCCGCCATGCGGGGAGGTTAGTTCCCTTCCGCACGCGCATAAACGATTTAGGGTGCACCCGCCTTAGCATCATGCGTGACGGTCAACCCATTAGACAACATAACGTTAAGGTACATGAAAACATAAAGCCAAAACATTCGCGCATGGCGCATATAACATATGCTCACGCTGGTTCTTAACATGGCGCGCTCGCGCAGGGCGCACATAACAAATGCACGCGCTGACTAACATGGCGCGCTCGCGCAGGGCGCACATAACAAATGCACGCGCTGACTAACATGGCGCGCTCGCGCAGGGCGCACATAACAAATGCACACGCTGACTAACATGGCGCGCTCGCGCAGGGCGCACATAACAAATGCACGCGCTGACTAACATGGCGCGCTCGCGCAGGGCGCACATAACAAAATTACCTAATATTTAGGTTGATTACTTGGTTTAAGGGATTGGGAATTTACCGGGTGTCACATTCTCCCCCTGTTAAGCGAATTTCGTCCCGAAATTTAGGAGACGTTGCTGGCAGAAGCCATGCTCTGAAAGAGGTGTGGGTATTTCTGGCGCATTTGATCTTCTCTTTCCCAAGTGAATTCAGGCCCACGCCTTGAGTTCCATTGAACCTTTACTAACTTGATTCGACTTCTGCGCAACTTTTGTTCTTTCCAATCGGTTACGGCTATAGGCTCTTCTACGAAGTGCAGTTGTTTGTCGATGTGAATCTCTTCCAACGGTAAAATCAACGTTTCATCAGATAAACACTTTTTGAGGTTGGACACATGAAACGTATCATGAACTCCACTGAGTTCGGCGGGTAAACGGAGTTTATAAGCAACCGGACCGATCCTTTCCTGGATCTCAAATGGTCCGATGAAGCGCGGATTCAACTTTCCTCGCTTGCCGAAACGGGGGACTCCTTTCCATGGAGAGACTTTCAAAAGTACTTTATCCCCTACTTGAAATTCCAATGGTTTCCTTCGCACATCTGCGTAGCTCTTCTGTCTATCGCGCGCTGTCTTAAGGCGATCCCTTATCTGAAAAATCTTGTCTGTTGTTTCTTGGATCAATTCTGGACCAGTCATTTGCTTGTCACCCACTTCAGCCCAGCACAGTGGGGATCTACACTTGCGCCCATACAAAGCTTCGAACGGCGCAGCCTTGATGCTTGTGTGAGTTGTAAGAAAATTCAACCAATGGGAGATGAGTATCCCAGCTACCACCGAAATCGATTGCGCACAGCGCGCAGCATATCTTCCAATGTCTGGATTGTTCGCTCGCTTTGCCCATCCGTTTGAGGATGATAAGCTGTACTCATATCAAGGCGAGTACCTAGAGCTCCTTGTAACGATCTCCAAAACCTTGATGTGAACCGACTATCTCTATCAGAAATGATGGACACTGGGACTCCATGTTTTGAAACTACTTCTCGAATATACAATCGGGCTAACTTTTCCATCTTATCGGTTTCCTTGATCGGCAGGAAGTGCGCTGACTTAGTTAGCCGATCCACAATAACCCAGATCGTGTCGTAACCCCCAGGTGTCCTTGGCAGTTTGGTGATGAAGTCCATAGAGATTTGTTCCCACTTCCACATGGGAATTTCTGGCTGTTGAAGCAACCCTGATGGTTTCTGGTATTCAGCCTTCACCTTCGAACACGTCAGGCATTTACTGACATACGTCGCGATGGCGCCTTTAAGATTGGGCCACCAATACAGCGTTTTAACATCTTGGTACATCTTGTCTGCGCCAGGATGTACGGAATACCGCGTCTTGTGAGCCTCGTTTAATACTCGCTCACGCAATCCTCCCTTGAGAGGGACCCATATGCGGTTAGCGAAATATAGATTGCCGTTCTTAAGTTCCAAATTCTTAATCATACCCCCAAGGGATTCGTTTTTAGCAAACTCTGGTTTCAAAGCTTCTTGCTGAGCGTCTCGGATGCTGGTAAAGAGATCTGCGCGAATGGTCAGCCTTAGAGCCTTGACTCGTAGTGTTTTTATTCGCTCCTTCCTGCTTAGCGCGTCTGCCACCACATTCGCCTTTCCAGGGTGATACTTTATTTCACAATCATAATCATTCAACAATTCAACCCATCTTCGTTGCCTCATGTTCAAATCCTTTTGATCAAATATATGTTGAAGGCTCTTGTGATCCGTAAAGATTATACACTTTGTACCATAGAGGTAATGGCGCCAAATCTTTAGCGCGAAGACAACCGCTCCAAGTTCCAGATCATGCGTTGTGTAGTTCTTTTCATTGGTCTTGAGTTGGCGCGAGGCATACGCTATGACTTTGTCTCGCTGCATAAGGACACATCCGAGTCCCTGATGTGAAGCGTCGCAGTAAACGACGATGTCGTCCGTCCCCTCGGGCAGAGACAAAATTGGCGCACTACATAACTTCTGTTTCAACATTTGAAACGCTGCTTCCTGATTTTCGCCCCAAACAAACTTCTTGTCTTTCTGAGTTAGCACGGTCAGAGGTAGAGCTATCTTGGAGAAGTTCTCAATGAAGCGTCGATAGTAGCCAGCTAGTCCTAGGAATTGCCTCACCTCAGTTGGGGTTTTTGGCGCTTCCCAGTTTTCGATGGCCTTGACTTTGGAAGGATCAACGTGTATTCCTTTCTCGTTTACAACGTGACCGAGAAAGTGAACTTCTCTAAGCCAAAACTCGCACTTGGAAAACTTCGCATACAACTTTTCTTTCCTCAACAATTCCAAAATCAATCTCAGGTGTTGCTGATGCTCGGCCTTGGTCCGAGAATAAATCAGAATATCATCTATAAATACAATCACAAACTTGTCCAAGTATGGTTTGCACACGCGGTTCATCAGATCCATGAATACAGCCGGCGCATTAGTTAGCCCGAAAGGCATCACTAAGAACTCATAATGGCCGTATCTAGTTCGGAAGGCTGTTTTCGGCACATCTTCCTCATGGACCCTAAGTTGGTGGTATCCGGACCGTAGATCTATCTTCGAATAATAACTGGATCCTTGCAACTGGTCAAATAAGTCGTCAATCCTCGGTAAGGGGTACCGATTCTTGACTGTCAGCTTGTTCAGCTCCTATAGTCAACACACATCCGGAACGAACCATCCTTCTTCTTAACAAACAGTACTGGAGCTCCCCAAGGTGAAAAGCTTGGGCGTATGAAACCCTTATCCAATAGTTCCTGTAACTGATTGGATAGCTCTTGCATCTCAGATGGAGCTAGTCGATAAGGCGCTCGAGCTACTGGCGCAGCTCCTGGGACCAAATCAATACGAAACTCGACTTGTCGCGGCGGCGGTAATCCGGGAAAATCTTCAGGAAAAACTTCTGGAAATTCGCGCACTACTGGTAAGTCTTCAATTCTTCGCTCATCTCTTTTCTTCTCTACGACATGCGCCAGGAAGGCGTAGCACCCTTTCCTTAGGCACTTAAGCGCCTTTAGGCACGAAATTAGTTTCGTCGCAACTCCCCTTCTTTCCCCTTGAATCACCAAGGTTTCTCCGTTCAACAGTGGGACCCGAACCTGCTTCTCATGGCAAATAACTTCCGCGTGGTTCTCGACTAACCAATCCATACCTATCACAATGTCAAAACTTCCCAAGTCTATTGGCAACAAGTTAATATTGAACCCGTGACCTCCCATGACTATTACACATTGTTCAGTTCTTTCGTTTGCGCATAACTGCCTACCATTGGCTAGTTCTATAGTATAAGGTGTGTCTAGCCTACTGGTTGCTAGGCCTAGGGAGTCTTTAAACTCAGTGGATATAAAACTTAGGTTAGCGCCAGTATCAAATAAGACAGATGCAAAATGTCCGTTAAGCAAAAACGTACCGGTTACCACATTCGGCTCTTCTTTAGCTTCGCCTGCGCCGATCACAAAAGCTCTCCCGCGAGCTTGGTTTCCCTTTTGCGGGCAATCCCGACTAAAATGCCCTGGCTTCCCGCATGCGTAGCAGTTGTCGCTCGCTCCAGCTTCTCTGACACGGCAATTCATCGTCTTGTGCCCTGGTCTGCCACATTTGGCACATTCGATTCTTGCGCATTCACCCTCGTGGTGATACTTGCATTTGTTGCACCATGGGCGAGGCCCGCTGTATCCTTTCCTTGATGGCTCCGCGGCTTGGATCGCGTAAGCCCTTACGCTCTCCTGCTTCTTGAACGGTGGCTGCTTGGAGTCGGACCCTCGGTGGTGAGAGTTCCACTTCCTCTTGGGATCAGAGGTTCGCTGCTCGATTCCGCGCGTAGTTAACATACCCGCACGGACCGTATCCCTTGTAAGGGTGATGGCCCGCGCTACCGCCTCATCAAAGGTTGGAGGCGCTGCGGCGTTGAGCGGAACCCTAACAACAGGAGGTAACCCAAAGATATACCTCTCGATCTTCTTTTCCTCCGTGTTTGCCATGTCTGGCACCAACTGGCAAAGCTCGTTGAACCGGTTGTTGTAGGCGTCGATATCCGTTCCTACCATGGTGTGGTTCCAGAATTCCTGTTGTAGACTCTGGATTTCTGCGCGAGAGCAGAACTTTCTCATCATCATTTCCTTCAGTTCCTCCCAGGTCTTGTGGAGAGCAACTTCTCGCCCCAATGTTTTCGTTTGAAGCTTCCACCAAGACGAAGCTGCCTCTTGGAACATGCAGGTCGCGTAAAGGACCTTCTGGTTCTCACTACATCCGCTAATGGAGAGAACTGTCTCCATCTTGTCAATCCAGTTGTAGAGCCCAATGGCCCCTTCGATACCCTTGAATGGCCAAGGCTTACAGGCCATGAATGTCTTGTAGGAGCATCCTTTGTCCAAGGCTCCTGATTCGGGTTCTGGGGTCTCATTCTGACGACCCTGACTTGATTCGGCCTTGCTGGCCTCATGTGTTGCGATTGCTTGCGCGATTATTTCCGCGAGTTCCTCGGGTGTCATGGTAATTCCTTTGGCTTTAGTTGGAGGCATTCTCGCTTTAAAAGAGAATGAAAATATATCAAACTTAGCGCATGTATTCCGAGCACATAATATTATCATTATTTACTAGACACTGTGTGACCCGTGTTCCTAAGTGTGTGTATAGTTTCTTTTGAAAATATTTCATGCGATTTCCCCCAACGGTTATAGTCTAGGTTAAAACTTCTTTTCCTAGTTTGCTATAACCAGTGCTCTGATACCAATCTGTCACACCCGGCCCTGAGTGGCGGAAACAGCCGGGCGAGCGCGAGTGGGGATTGATAATTAAGCACGGGCCATTGCAAACATTTATAGTAAGATTTTCATTGCGCATGAAATGTTTAATACAAATACATTACATTGTTTAAAAATTACATAAAAACATCAAAGTATAAAACTGTTGAAGATTTCCACGCCCTATCCCCTTGCGCGGCGGGAACAACCACGCGCATCGAAGGGATAGAACTAAAATCTTCCAAAAAGCTAGTTTTAGATGTTCAGCGTGAGGTGCTCTAAGTGTGACTCCATGCGCTACCTAGTTATCTCCTGAAAGACACGTAAAAACATTTGAATCAGTATAAACTGAGTGAGTTCACAAGTTTTAGTAACTTGATAAATCGTATTGCATCATAATCTTGATACAAATCATTCTGAAACATAATTCTGATAGCATCATTAAAACACATGCTTGGTAAAACATAGTTCTATCAACATATTCTGATAAAATCGTTCCGCGGGTTACGCGCGAACATTTCTGGGAACTGTGCTCGTCTATGCAAAGTGGCGCTGCCACTACGAGCTAAAATAAGTAATACCGTCCCGCGGGTTACGCGCGAACGTTTCAGGAAAATGTGCTCGTCCATGCAAAGTGGCGCTGCCACTACGAGCTAATCAATAATTCCGTCCCGCGGGTTACGCGCGGACGTTGTGCCGGAAAACAAGGCGCTCGTCCATGCAAAGAGGCGCGACCCCTACGAGCGGGCTTAAACCCATAGTACTGCCCCATGACCATACTAGGCACTCGTCCATGCAAAGAGGTGCGACCCCTACGAGTGGGTGGATCAAACCAGCAGTCCCTACCCTTAGAGTTCCAATGGTAAAGTGATCACTTACTCGAGTTCTAGCGCACATACATCGAAAACCTTAGATAACCGTTCGCATTGCTCATCATGAAATATAATTTAAACACATAATCGCTTGCATAGCTTGTAAGTATACCATGATAAAACATTATTTAAGTACGTGTCCCTCGCCCCGAAAACAGTTTAAAAACAGTGAAAACAGCGAGAATAGGGGCTGTGAGACTCACCTGTGGTTCTTGTTAAGGGATTAATCGAGATTCGGGTTTTCTTGGTGTTGGCCTCGGAATCGAAGGTCTAGAATACGATTAAATAACAAGAAGTATATATATTAAGATCAAGAAATGGGAGAATATAAGGGTTGGAAAGTAGATCTCAAGGTTATATTCTCGGCTTACCTAGTAACAGGATCGGAAATGAAAACAACGGATGCTTGGGAGAGGATTAGTGCAAGTTTGCAGTTCTTTGAAGTGTGTTTTGGGTGATAATTTAGGTTACATATTTATAGGCAAACTCAAGGGAACACAATCCCTTGCTTTAGGGGATTGTAATCTTTTCATATCTAGGGGTAATGATGATAAAGTATGGAAATTATTATTATTTATTTAAAAGTGGAGTAGTGGATAAAAGATTTTGATTTTGATTTGGTCAGGACATGCAGGTCTGTGGTTGGTGGGAGTAGGGTGGCTGACAGTTGACTTTTCATGTTACAGTGTGCTTTTTCAGGTACTTTGTCAGTGTACAGTAAAAAGTGGAAAATCTCTGAAACACGCTACCGTTTCTTTTTGGGCGGGAGTAATCTCCTTACAACTGGAGAATAGACTAAGTGTTCTACGCGTATTACTTTGTGCGCATAGCTTTCTGCGTGAAGGACATTTCTTTGCTGTGGGTAGGTGTGTGACCTTCTCGCAGTCAGGGACATTGAGTTTCATTTGTAGATTCTCCAGGTGGTCTTGGTATTTCAACATAGTGATCAGTTATGTTGAAGTCAATTCCATCTTGGAGCTTCAGACAAACTAGTTCTCAATGTTCCCGCCATGCGGGGAGGTTAGTTCCCTTCCGCACGCGCATAAACGATTTAGGGTGCACCCGCCTTAGCATCATGCGTGACGGTCAACCCATTAGACAACATAACGTTAAGGTACATGAAAACATAAAGCCAAAACATTCGCGCATGGCGCATATAACATATGCTCACGCTGGTTCTTAACATGGCGCGCTCGCGCAGGGCGCACATAACAAATGCACGCGCTGACTAACATGGCGCGCTCGCGCAGGGCGCACATAACAAATGCACGCGCTGACTAACATGGCGCGCTCGCGCAGGGCGCACATAACAAATGCATGCGCTGACTAACATGGCGCGCTCGCGCAGGGCGCACATAACAAAATTACCTAATATTTAGGTTGATTACTTGGTTTAAGGGATTGGGAATTTACCGGGTGTCACAACTGGTGGTCTATCCCTTTCTGTAAGCAGAAGATCTCCATCTGATAGTTTTTGAACTCTGTCCCATTGTCACTGCTGATGTATTTAACTCTTTTCCCCATAATATTCTCAACCTTGGTAATCAAATTTATTACCATCTGAACCGTTTCATCCTTTGACTTCAGGAAATATACCCAAGAGTATCGAGAGAAATCATCAGTGATCACCAAGCAGTATGATGTTCCACCTAGGCTTTTTACATTCACGGGACCGAAGAGATCCATGTGAAGTAGGTCTAGGGTACTGACTATTGAATTAACGTTCTTGGTGTGATGGGATTTCTTGTGTTGCTTTCCCTTTTTGCACGATAAGCATTGGTCTTCAAAGTTGAAATTCTTCAAGGGAACACCCAGTACCAGCCCATTCTTGACAATGTAGTTCATTTTCCGAAGATGAATATGCCCCATTCTTCGATGCCATAACTCGGACTCCGATTCAGTTGCTTTTGACAGAAGACAAGATTCTTCTGTTGCCATCTCAGTCGACCTCATGTCCATAACATACGTATTCTTTTCCCTTGGAGCCTTCATTACAATCCAATCCTCTGGTATCTTGAAACCAGGATACAGTACAATCGCCTCGTTCTTGGTAAAGTGCACAGTATAATCTTTGTCACAAATCTGAGACACAGTCAGCAGATTATGCTTCAGTTCTTCAACGAAATTCACTTTCTCTAACGTCATTTTACCATTAGTCACCGTCCCAATTCCAGTAATCCTTCCACCACTCTCTCCAGCAAAACTCACTCTTCCTCCCTGAACAGGTTTCCATTCGTGTAACAAATTCTTGTTACCCGTCATGTGCCGGGAACAGCAGCTATCCACAACCCATAGATTGTTTGCAGCCCTGTTCAACTGTTCCTGCACGATTAAAGCAGAGGATTAAAATCTTGGGACCCAAGACCTATTGGTCTTGGGTCGATACATCCCGTACTTTGGCTGTCCAAAGTTAGTATTAGAACGATTTCTGTAAGTCCTAAAAGGATACCATCTTGTAGATTGACTATGAGGCCATCCAAACCTTCGTGAATTAAATGAATTATTACTCATGATTTGGTTGTTAACAGGGAAAAACTGAGATCGATTTCTTTGAAAACCAGGATTAGTCCAATTTCTGAACTTTGATGAGTTTTCATTTTTACCATTATAGTAATTACCGTTAGTTCTATTCTCAGTTTTCGAAGGCCTCATACTTCTGAATCTCTGCTTCAGAGGGCAATCAGCAATCAGGTGTCCTATTTGATTGCATCTGAAACAACTCCTGTGTGCAACTTTCGTATCAATAGTTGTTTTAGATGTTGAGGCTGCATTACCGCCCGTTTGTCTAACATATGGTGGGACATACGGGTTTAGTGGAGAATTCTTTTCATTTGTTTTATTTTCCTCTCCACGTTTTGGTAACACTGCCTCTTCTTTTGTCTCACTTGACTCGGATGTCTTGTCCGAATTTGATGAGACAGGACTAGGAACAGAAATCTTAACATTAGAAACAGGCTTACTCGTTTCGCCTTTACTAACTTCTGGATCTTTAATTGTAATCTTAACCGGAACTGTCTGGCCAATTTCAACATCAACAGATTTCTGATTACTAGGATCAAAAGTGTAGTTATGATTGTAAGGTGGTGGAACTTCATGATATCCAATTCCTCCCCTTTTAACTGGGGAACTTTGATCACTTACGAGGTGATCAAGTATAGCGAAGGAATTTCTAAATTTCTCAAGTTTTCTGTTTAGTTCCACCACTTTCACCTGGTGATCAGCTATCTGTTTATCCCTTTCAGCTATTAGTTTGGTTTTCTCTTCTAACACTTCCTAGCTAAGATCAATTACTTGTATTTTTTCAGCTAGACTGGCTTTAAGACTTCTGATATCTTTCTCACTAGCTTTTATTTTTACCTTGTAACTATTTTCTCTAGCTTTAGTGTAATGATGATCTTTTTTTAATGTTTTAAATTGAGCATCCAAACTAACAAACTGATCAGTTATAGTTGTCAATTGTTTAGACAGATTTTCACATTTCGTACAAGGGAGTTTAGTACTTACCTCGGAGAGCTGGTCTGTCACTTCTGCCATGTAAGCTTGATTTTCTCCAGTCACTTTCTCACTTCCTACAGTTTCGATGGTCACCAAATTGGCCTGTTCGAACACTTCCTCAACATGCAGATTCCAGTTGTACTCCCCGTTCTGTCTGGATATCATGGCCCTATTCTCACTACTTCCACCACTCTGTTGTGTAGACCTGTTCTGACTGCGTTCTACACGTTCATTTGTGCACTCTTTAGCAAAGTGTCCATTCTGTTGACAGTTGTAACACCGCACCTTTGACTTATCAAAACCTGGTCTTTCACCAACAAACTTTCTACCAGTCTTCTTCATAAACCTTTTAACCCTTCTCATAATCATCGCCATCTGCCACTGCAGATCCATCTCTTCCAGATCATCAGCATCGATCTGATCATAGTCTTCATCTAACGTTGCAGGATCAACAATCTTACCTTTAATGTAATTTTCGTACGAAGCAATGAAAGATGCATAGAGAGCAAACTGCTGTTCAGCAGATTTAACACTCATGGGCATCTGAGAGTAGTTGTTGTTTGGAACACTTGAGGAAAAACTACCCTTGGTTGCTTGAGGTTTAGAAGCATTTGATCCACCAGCTACAAAACACACATCACCATTCATGTTGAGAGATACATGACCTTCATGTGTTGGGTTAGCGCCCGAGTCTCCCTTTGAGTAGTAAGCAGATGATTCAGACTTCGAACTTGAACTTGAACTTGAATTAACTTTTGCACCATACATTCCCGGATCCTGAACCTGATCAGTAGGTGTCTCTTTTCGAACCATGTTAAGTTCAAAAGTTCGTAGTTTGTTGACTGCTGTTTCCAAGTCATAGTCGGCAAACTCTTTATCTTCTCTCATTAAGACAGTGTACATCTCCCATTTCGGTGGGAGAGCATCAAGAAGCTTTTCTACGATCTCATCTTCTTTGTAGGCAATGGAATAATTGCTGAGTTCAGTCATCAGATGATAATATCTCGTGATGATATCATCAAGTGATTCATTCTTCAGATACCTGAACACCGAGAATTGGGTTTTGAGTAGTTTAATCTTGGATGCACGTATCCCCACATTGCCTTCAAATCGGTTTTCAAGTGCTTCCCATAGCTCTCTAGCAGTTTTATACTTCCTGAAGGTGTGAAGAATCTCTTGTGGAAGAGCCATTGTTATCGCTGCATGAGCTTTGCTTTCAGCCTCATACATCTTCTTTTCTTCCTCTTCCATCTTGTTGTATTTCTTAATCTGTTCACGACCCTCATACAAAGCAGTTGGTGGAATGTATCCATCTTGTATGCACACCCACATCTTAGCATCTTGGTATTTAACATACTGTTCAAACCGATCTTTCCAAGCCACGAAATCGGTACCCTTAAGCATTTTCGGTGCCTTAGTAGCTGAACCCGCTTCCACTTCCATTTTCACCAGTTCCGTAATATTTATTGAAGTCATCTTTTACGAAACGAAAACACAAAGAAACCCGAAAAATAAAAATTTTATTCTTAACAGTACTGTAGGCGAAGTTGTGGATAACTTCGCTTAAGTCTTAACTTCGCTTGAATTCTTAATTTCGCTCTCCTTTTTAAATTCGCCTGATTTGGCGAAGTTGTGGATAACTTCGCTTGAGATAAGCGAACTTGTGAGGTAAGCGAAGTTGTGGATAACTTCGCTTGAGATAAGCGAACTTGTGAGGAAGGCTAAGTTGTGGATAACTTCGCTTAACCTTATATCTTCGCCTAAACCCTACAAACAGTAGCGGCAACTTCGCCTGATGAACACGATGAATTTGCAGGTTTGATTTCTGGATTTTGCGAGGTATGCGAAGGTGTTATGGGTTGTTTTTGATGGTGGGAGGTGAGTAGGACACAAAAACTCGGTAAACTCGTCCCGCGAATAGTCGAACGGAACGATTTCTACACCCGCGTGATAATCCCGAACCACACAATCACGAGCAAAAGCTCTGATACCAATTGTATGTTCCCAGCCGGATCTACACGGAATATCTCGTTCTACGTAGGTGCGGAATCCCTATGTAAGACGATACGAGCGTAGAAGACGATACACGTTAACACGATCAAACACACGTTACAATAAACAAAGACACGTTGTATTGCAACTGGAAACACGTGATTCACTGATCACCGATTACACAACTCGTAAACTGAAAACTCTAAATCTATACAACTCAGCTGTATAAAAACACGACAACTTCGCCTAACATGTTTAGGCGAAGTTGTCCCTAACTTCGCTTGTTCCACAAGTTCGCCTATATCAGCGAACTTGTGAGAACTTCGCTTATAACCAAATACAAAACCAACTAACTCCATTACAGACACTAGACACTGAACTACTGACATCATGTACCAACATTATTATTAGTTTAAACATATATCTCATAAATACCATTTCGAGGTTTAGCCTCAAAATAAAAGATATCATTTAAGTAAGTAGAAATAGCCATGCCATTGAAAACATACTTAAAACCTTGTTCAAACAACAACGAAACTGAAACGATGTTTCTGGTCAAACCAGTAGCATAAAACAATTATTCAAATGAAAAACTAGGTCAGATGGACAAGTAAAATGAAATACTCCAATTTCTAGAACTGGTACTCTATTCTCATCTCCAACGATGAGTTCCATGCTTCCTTTATTCAGTTTCTTCCACTTCCCAGGCTCCTGCAAGACATTAACGATGTGGAAACCACATCCGTTATCAAATACCCATGTGTATCTAGAGATAGTGAAAAGTTTAATAACGTGTATGGAAATACCTTGTGAAGAGCCTTCACCATTGGCACTCTTCATCTTGATCTCAGAAAGATATTCGGGACAGTTTCGCATCCAGTGTCCCATTTGGTTGCATCGGTAGCACTTGCGCTCCTCAGGGGGCGTCGGTGGTATCTTTGGAACCCCTTTGTTAGCATTGGTGGCACGATGGGCAGCAATGGTAACATTCTTCTTGCCTTTACCTTTATAACCCCGGTTCTTGGGATTAGGCTTTTTGACACCAGCAGATCGGATCATCAGAACTTAATTGGTCCTAGAAGAAATGTTCATCTCAGCCGTCTTGAGCATGTTATGAAGCTCCGGCACTGTCTTCACCCAGCCATTCATGTTGAAATTCATTACGAACTGGTCGTATGAGCTGGGGTGAGAGTTGAGGATGAAATCAGCTGCCATCTCATCGGGCAAGGGATAATCAAGTTTCTTAAGTTGATCGATGTGCCCCTTCATCTTAAGAACATGCGCACTGACGGGAGACCCTTCTGCCATCTTGCAACTGATAAGTTGTTTCATGGTGTCGAAACGTTCTTGACGGGCTTGTTTCTGGAACATGCCCTTGAGTTGTTCAAGCATCTCATAGGCACCAAAGTCTTCCAAGCCTTTAGCAAGATCAGAAGTCATGGTGGCTAGCATAATACAGGAGACCTCAGCCGAGTCATCCTTATGCTTGTCAAGAACTTTTCGTGCAGCGGCTGTGTTGTTTTCAGGCTCGGTTGGAACAGGTCCATCGAGAACATACAGGCGCTTTGCCATGGTGAGAAAAAGTCTCAAGTTGCGGTGCCATTTGATGAAGTTGGTACCGTTCAGTTTATCCTTCTCAAGGATAGTCTTAAGGGCGTAGGGTGAGATTTCGTTTGACGACATCTAATTAATTAAGCAAAACTAAATTTAAGTAGTATTTTCGATGTTGTAGTCCCATTATTAATGACCCAATAACATTAATGAAATAGGAGCATGAGAATCCGGCTTCCAGTTATTAAAGGCAGGTGTAGCACATAACATTAATAAGTGGTTAGGAAGACTGACAACGATTGCCAATTGTGAATAGAGCACAACTCTCGGTTATGAGGCCTATAGAGACAACGATTTTCTGTATAGATACGTTTAGCCTCATCTTTGCCCACTTTAAATCTCCAGACAGCTTTGGCATGTAACAGGAGAGTAAAGTAATAGTTGTCCTAGTATAGTGACGTGTGAAAGGGCCGGATGTGTCAACGAAACGCTTTCACCTTGATGGGATAGGCTAGAAAACAAGTACGGTGCTGTAGCTCCAAACACTTGAAATTTCGCAGTATGCCTCAAGTGTGACTTGTAGTAGGATTGGCATAAACTATTGGTTTTATATTGGGATCACTTTTAAAATTACCAAATAGAGTAAAAGTTAAATTTTACTGTATTTATTGTCGGGACGAATTGATGAACCCTTTCATCTCTCAGGACACTTAGTTTTATATAACCTATTTAAAAACTAAGTTTGTCGCGATATGACTAACCAATTTTAAGTTAATTGAATTCTATTAAGTTATTAGTTTTGGAAATCAAAACGCTTTTAATTTGCAAAACATAATTGGTTAATAAAATGTTTATTTGATATTAGGTATGTGATATTATAATCCTATTATAAACAATCCAAGCAACCACAATAGTAAATAATAATATGTAAATCCTTATGGCCAAAAGGTGATCGGTCTCACTAGAGCCAATTAGGGAGACCGATCGGGTCAAGGGGTTCGTAACACAAAACAACCACAAGGATGGACTTCTCCGTGCATCCCGTCATCTTGCTCGAACTCCCACTAACTCCAAGAAATCCTTGAGCTCGTCCTCGGTTACCTTCGCGTCTTCTTAATTACAAATTTATAAACTAACAATAATTTGTTCTATTACAAATTTGAACCATCTTTATGGCCAAAAGAAAACCGAAAAATAAATAATAACCGTTTACAACTTTTGAACCATCCATATGGGCAAAAACAAGCTCAACAACCTAACACAACCAAAAGAAACATAGGTCGGGGCCGGATTTACATATTCAAAATAAATAAAATTTCGGGTCGTTTTGACTTGGTCAAATAAAATAACAAAACTTTGACCAAATCTAAAATCACCCAAAAATAAATCTAGATCAAATCTTTAAACGATTTAAAGTTTAAGATGTAGATCCGGTTTTAAACGAACCGGGATCGACTCGTACCGCGGCTCTGATACCATTGTTGGGTTTCAACGGTGGTTCGGAACGAACACGGTCAAATATATAAAACCCGTTTTAGTTAATATTTATTTCGTTTCGATAGATATTAATCAACGTTAATATATATGTGTAAACGAACTATAAAAAACACAACGGAATATAAACGATTAACACGAACCAAAAACCGAAACCCAAAACCCAGATCCGATTACAACGTTAAACGAGTATGATTAAACGTAAATAATAAGCAACCATAGATTAGTTTGTCGATATACCTCGGTTATCGAAACCGGGAAGACACCGAGGGCTCAACGAAAGTGCTAGACGTGACACAATGAACAACCAAACGGAAATCCGGCGATGGCGGCGGCTAGCGGCGGCGGCGGAATCCGACAGGCTATATGGCGGCGTAAGAAGGTGATGTTGCTCAGATCCGGCGGCTAGCGAGGACGCCGGACAGCAGAGGACAACAAGAGCTGATTGCAACAACTAAAGGTCACCGGAAACACTTCACCGGAAAATCGGGTTCGCCGGAATTGCGGGTTCGCTGGAATTGCAGGACCACCGGAAAACCGTGAGATGTGTTTTGACAGCACCGGAGCTTATGTAGGACTGTGGTGGTGCTTGCGGTGTCTAAGGATGAAAGGTGGTAGCTGTTTGAGGTTTGCGGCGACCGGAAAAGACTCGCCGGAAAACCGGCTGGCCGGAAAAGCGGCGCCGGATAATATATGCAGCAGCTAGGGTTTGTTGTGTTAAGGGGTTACCATTAATAATATCATCTTATATTATATATAGGAACATAGTTAGGGTTTAATCAAGTTAACCCAATTTGGGCTTGAGCCAAATTAAAAAAACAAAGCCTTTAACCATCATCCGGTCCATCTAATTTGATTGTGTCGGGCCCAATTAACATTTAAGTGGGTTTATTCTTCGTTACCTACGGTGTAACTCATACCAGGTCACATTCAGGTCGGTCCGGGTTGACTTGACCCGAACCGACCATTAAATCCAACAGTTCAGGCGGTGTTTGCATGAGCTCACTAAAGCCACGTCAAATTTCCACTGGCCATATTGGACCCCATGTGAAGCTTCTTTTACCTATACCGATTGGTCTAATGAATAAACAAACAAAAGCCTGCTTAAGAATCCCCTGTGGCAATAAAAAAATACATTTGGAAGATTATTGACAAATTCTTTTGGGTTAGCTATGCATATGCTATCAGATATTATATAACCTTTCTGAAACTTTATTCATGAATAACCATTTGAAATTAACGTGAATTGCAATTGAATAGTATAATAAATTAATTAATTCCTTTTTACCAATTAAATTAACATAAAGGTTTCAGATGCTATCTCTTGTTCTCTAAATGAGACAAATAAGGGTTATTTTTTAAAACAAAATATTGTACGTGCTTAAGTGTATCTCAATTGACTAAAACACTTGGTGTGAAAGAAGTGTGTTAAATCAATGTTTAGAGTATTAATTGAATACCATTATAAACATTAATACACATGCGTGCATGTTAATATTTATATACATATATATGTATGCATACGTATGTATGTATTAATGTTGACCCAGTCAAATATGAAGGGAGGTCTACTCTTCGGCCAATGAATGTTTTTGATGATGTAGTTACCTGAATCTCTCCCAGTTCAAGAACAATGAAGTTACAAACAAGAAGCTATAAGAGTATAGAAGCTGGAGGCATCAGCTTCTATAGAAAGGTATTCATCAAGATTATTACCACAATTTCCAAGGTAAATCAAATAAGGACATCTCCCTAAAAGCGACCTGGCAATTACATGAGATAAAGAGTTTAATGCAAAGATTAGTACAGAGATGCAATACCTACCTTGCTTATCACAAACCTGACAACTTACACAAAAAAGGAATAATCCTCTTTCATAAGAGAATCCAAAGGGATACGCACTTCCTTAATTGGAAGGTGCGCTGTCTGCAAAGAAACTTCACCTTGCCTATAAAAGGAGACACAAGTCACAATAGAAATCACTACAAATATCCCACTGTCACTATACTTTCAGTATCATAC
The DNA here is from genome assembly GCF_021521415.1 of Bidens hawaiensis. Lineage (NCBI taxonomy): Eukaryota > Viridiplantae > Streptophyta > Magnoliopsida > Asterales > Asteraceae > Bidens > Bidens hawaiensis. The sequence goes on along the minus strand of NW_027492130.1, from coordinate 530,906 downwards.
TCATACTATCTCTCTAGAATACTACTCTCTAATTTATTACTCTCTAAGATATAACTCTTCCTAGAAGATAACTCTCATCTACTTAGTTGTTAAGCCTCTGAGGTGCTAATCTCATTAGCTACTGAGGCACCACGCTATCAACTCACAACCATGTCAATTATAACAACTCAACTAAGCAGCCTGATATCACCTCAAACTGCCAGCTAACCGTCGAGTTTCAATCGTCGCCTTCTCAAATATTCTCATCTCTAATACATATATGTACTTATTTTTTAATCATTATTATGCGATAAATTACTAATGTTGAGTTTCAGAGGTTAGTCCAAATACCTCGGTCTCTAGTCTCCTTCTAAGAGTTCTTTCGCGTTGAAGGTACGAGCTGGAAGGTAACAAGGTTGACCCTGGAAGCGTCTGTACCATCTCTTTAGCTTATTCTTATTGTAGCTATACCCGTTGTAGCAACAAGTGGCACCCATCGTGGGGCTGGCGTTACTTAGAACATAAAACTCTCTGTAGTTCATCTCCACATGTTCCTAAGTTGTTCCCTTTAGGGTTGGGTTGGGGGGGGGGGGGGGGGTTATTTCTTGTAGTAACTTCTACACCTCCAATGTTACCAGGTTCATAGGTTCTTACACTCTAATCGCTCTTAAGCATGCTTGTATGAATAACAAATGTTTTAAATGAGAGTTATTTTAGAATCACGATTTTATAAAGATATGAATCATTATCGTCTTAAAACAGGGTGGCATACCGTGAGCAAAAAGTTTAATCAAACTATATACAAAAGTTCACTAGAATGTGGTATGGATTTCTTTATTTAGTATTTTCAAAAAGAAGAATATGACAAATACTTAATAATACCTTATTCTATCCTTATATGTTTGCATAGTCTCAACACTTTAAGCAACTTTAACTTCTCCTCCTCCGTCAACTTAGAAGAAATAATAACGAGCAAACTCGAACCGTCTACTAGATAGGCTTCCGCTATGTTCTAAGGGAGGACCTTAATCTCTAAAGGAACGAGCGTCTCAACAGGAAGTTTATCGCTCTCACCTAATATCTCATTAAGATCCATCACTTCGCGAAATCATGGTGCTTTCTCTGCCTCTTTCTCCTCTAGCTCGTCAACACTTTCCCCCTCCAATCAAGTCGGCTCCACATATGTAATCAAGACATGTGTCTACACTAGAGACGAATGAATAAAGAAAGTAAATAGAATGGCATGGACCACTATAATAATCCTGATCACTCAAATGTTGCATATATGAACTTAGCAACATCATATGTGATATTCTCGTCGTCTACGCGGAGTGTGATCTTCCCATTAAAGACATCAATAAGTGTCTTCGCGATAAGTAAGAATGGGGGCCTAGAATTATAGGGACCTGTCGTCAGCCTTCATATCAAGAATAACTAAGTCCACCGGTAATACAAATTTATCAACTTAATGAACAACTTTTTTATGATCCCCCGTGGATACTTAATACATGCGAGTGGGTGTGAGTTCACCTAGGTCTAGCTTTTCGTATAGAGAAAACAACATCAGTTCATGCTAGTTTCTAGGTCTGCCAATGCTTGGGTTGTAGTGATGTCACCGAAAAGACATGGAATCTTGAAGACGCCAGAGCCCGACATGTTTCCGCTAGTTTATTCAGAACTACTACAGAACAATCTCCATTCAATTGAACGGTCAAGAGTTTCCACAGTCTATCCTTTCGTTTAAAAAGATCCTTGAAAAACTTGGCATATTTGGGCATATGCTGGAGGGTCTCGATGAATGGGAGGTTAATATCAAGCTGCTTTATCTATGAGTGGTGAAAGCCTAACCTCCTATGAGTGGTGACAGCCTAACCTCCATCGGCTTCTACTCCACGCTTCCCTCCATCTTAGGCTCACTGGTTGGTGTAGTACTTGCTGGGCCTAGCCTCGTTTGCACCTTTCCAGGAGCTTCCATCTTGATCTCTTCATCTAATAACTCTTCCTCCACATAAGGGCATGATTCAGCTTCAGCATACTTTCCAGGCATCTCAGTCTCAAACTCAACGTCATCTTCAAATTCTTCATAAGATAATTTATCTAAAGAACTTATCTTAGGCTCATTGGCATTGTATTCTTCAGCCTCTCTCTTTTTGAACAACCTATCCTTTTGTGACTTTCTTTTCAACGTGTTCATCGCAATTTATTTGACTTTTTTCCTTTTTTTTTCTATTATATTTTCTTGTGTTGGAGGAGAGATATGAGGAGTATTGTCTTTAGGAGCTTTAGGAGATTCAACAATAATTGTTTTGAGAATATTGTTGAGTTTGTTGAGAGAGTTCAATTAGGAAAAGATGATGAAATGATTTACATGTGGTTTGTGATTCATCTGTCTTCTTCTTTTTCTTGCAAAATGCACCACATTACTCTTCTCATATTCATGTGCTACCTCTTCATTTTTCTTGGTCTGCTCATCACCCTTATTCAAACTTATCAGATATTCAATTATCTGTTTATGTATCTCTTCTTAGCCCGCCTGATTAGCCTCATCCTATAATTTGTTTTCGATTCAAGCTTGTTCTTATAAGATCTTATGTTCTTATAATGCCTTCTCATACACAAGCGTTTTTAGAAAATCAATATCCCTTATTTCCTTTAATCTTCTCTGCATTTCTTTCTGAGCTTTTATACCAAATTGATCAATGTCTAGAATATCTATTTTCTGGAATTCTAGGGACATGGCCACCTTTTCAAAAACATCATCATCTTCTTATATAGGCTACTTCCCCTTAGCGTTTTCATTCTTCTCAAATTTCACACAAATTTCTGGAGATATGTTATCTATCTCATCAAATAGATCGCTCAACTCAATATCCTCTTCTCCATCCTCCATATTTTCTACTTAATTTGACTTTATATCTTCATTAGATTCAACATCTACCTCAACAACCTCTAGTTGTTCTGTCTTAAGAGTTTATTCTTCAAAGACATCTCCTTCATAATCATCAATATCTTCCACACCATCATTAATACCATCATCATAACTCTCATTATATTCACCATAAATTTTTCCAATCAAATCAATTGCAGATTCTTCTACCCCTTTTTGGTTACATCTAAGGTATTCTAAACAACCTCTTTCGCTTAAATTTCAATTTCCACTAGATCTTCTACAAATCACTTCTTCAAATAAACATTCTCATAAGGTAAAGACATGTTTTCACCTTCAATTTCAAGTTTGTATTCATCAGGTCAATAAAGGCTTCATTATTGGCAAATCTTGAACTCCATTCTTCTTGTACAAACTCCCCCTCAACATGAGGTGGGGATTTATCAAACCTTTCTTTCACATCATCAGTTTCAGATTCAACAATAGGTGGTGTCACATGTATTGGAGAAGCAATAAGAGAGGGAAGCCTCTCATTGACTTTTACTTGCTCAATAACATTTCCACAAATATTATTGCTTGAACAACGTCGGTAACTTGCTCATGGTCAACACCATTAGCATCATGACCTTCATCTTGATCATCAGCCTTCTCACTATCATCATCTTTATCAACCTATTATGGTTATCGTGAAGCATGGAAATCCATAATTTTTAAATTTGGGTCCATCAACCAAGGAAGTCCATCATACTCTCTTTCTTCTTCGAAATGACTTGTTGGGGGCCAATTTTTTTATCCTATCATACACATTTGGGTATTGCAATGTTAATGTGTTACTTTGCCTAACTAAGTATGGTAACTCTGCATCTACAATCAACTGTAGGAATCTAGGATACATGTGAAACTTGTCTCTGTCAACCTTCACGAAATTTGACTTCATACCATTAAATATCACTTGAGTAAAATTGAAGTCTTGCTTATATATGACTGCAACAGTAGCTGAAGAAGTCTCTCTGCTCATTAACGTCCAACTTCCTCTTCTAAAAGACAAGCTTTAGATGATGTGATGAATCGGAAATCTAAAAAACAAAGGAACAGTCCTTTCTTAAATTACCCATATGTGATAATTCCTTGGTATCCCATGGTTTTTTGAAAAACTCTCATCAATCTTCTTTGAGAATACAAAATGTTGGATGATTATCAATTAATTGAGAATACAAAAATGTGGCTTCAATCACTTCAATTTCACACCCATGAATATCTGTTTCAATTCTTGTTATGTTAATATCTTGAACATACTTAGAAGAGGTCCAAAAATCATTAATTAAAATTGTTGTAAAAAGTTGGACTTGATGTCAAGGAAAATTAGAGATTGGAAATTTATAACCATCAAATCATCTAAGCGTAATCTTGGTTGTCCGCTTTAATCTCAAATAAGGCACACGTATTATGCATGTTTTTAAATTTGAAAGCCATGATATATATTTCTTCGGAAATTGTAAACCTACACAAAATCAAACAAGTATGTTATATTGAAACTGAAACCCTAAACCTAATGATTAGGTGTCGGAAATCAAAGATAAAATTAACTAAATAAGTTGATTCGAATGTAGTTTGATAATAGAGAAGGGTAAGGATGGTTTGAGAATTAGGGTTCGAGTAGACGAGGGTTAAGGCAAGCAAAGAGGGAAAAGTGTAATGAAATGTTTAAGTCCCCCTTTTATACCTTCATATCTCGTGTTTTATCTTTTTGCTCGAGTAATTTATCACGAGATATTGCTCAAAGACGTGAAGCTTTTCCTGATAGCTAGAACAATGTCAAAAGAAATAGTTAAATAGAATACCCCTACTAATCAATTAAATGATCTTGCAAAAAGAATTCAAACAAAGACCAAATAATATGGCATGATTGAAATTTATATAACAAACAAGCAAAGCTTGCTCGGGAAATGAATTCCAAGTAAGCCATTTCTTAACCAACCTAAAGAAACAGTGCTAAGTAAAAATGAAATTACCATGCTCGAAATTAATTAGCAGCTCGAGAAATAAATCCCAAGCATGATGCTAAGAATTTGATCACACGTAAGCTAACTTGCTCAAAAACAGTAAAGTCCTCGTAATAAGTAATTTAGCAAGAGACTGATAAAACAAATGCATGCTTGAATATAGTAACACCAAGGTTTACTCAAATTTAGAACGTGTATTAAATGGCAAGCATCCATGTTCGAATGACAACAAAGAGGTTTTACAACAAAGTCAACCAGAATCAATTCAATAAAAACCAGAACAAGAATCAACATCAGGTCAATGCACAAAGAAACCAATTCCACCAACAAAACCAGAACCAATATCCTCAGAACAGAACAAACAGAATACAAACAATTTTCAACAACCACAAAACCTACAAAACATTCAAAAACAACAACAACCAAGAGTCCAAAACAACAATCAAGCTCCACAAAACCAGAATCAACAAAAAAATAATTAGAATCAGCTAAACACGAACATTCAACAACCCATAAATCAAGGCATGATGAAGCCATTGCAAGGGCTAATGTGGCTTTAATGGTGAATATCAAGATACAGAATGAATCTTGATCATCCAAGGTATCTTATAAACCTTCACTCTTTGATTTATTAGTTACTATTGATGAATTGTAGAGAGAGACTGATAACCATCAACTTAAGGTAGTTAAGAAAAATAGAATCATTTGTGTATGAAGAAAGTGAAAAGACCTATGAACAGTAAATTAAAAATGCTGAGATTGTGTGGAAGGTTTCAGACTCCAGTCAAGATATATGGTTAAAATTGAAAGGTTGAAGAAAATGCATACTTATGAAAAGCTGAAATGCACACAACTTCAAGTTGAAGTAGAGATTCTGAAAAATCTAGTTAGAACCGGTAACATAATTGGAAAGATGGAAGAAGTAAAGCCAGAAGACAAGTACAAGTGTGTTACACTTCCTTTTAATGAAAATTACTTATTGAAAATTGATAAGGAAACAAGGGAGGCTTACCTAAGTCAATTTAAGACGGTGTTTTACGATAAAGCAGACTTTGTGAAAAATTATTACAATGTTATTGTTAATGAAGAAGATTAATTTGTACTTTCAGAAACAAACTTTAGTGAGCCTAAGTCTGATTTCTCAAACGATAAAGATTCAACTAAGAAGAAACTTGAAAATGAATGAAGTGATGTTTTAAAGGGTACCACAAGTGATGACTATATTCACTATTCCAGCTATTGTAACTATATAGGTTCTCACAAAAGTGAGCTTTAAATCACTCTTCTTAGAATTCTCTAAAGACTTATGTGAGTTTCCATCTCTGCCTCCTATTGTTGAATTTCTTTTATGAATTTGAATATCTGTCTTGATTATTGTTGGGTGTGTTTTGTTTTATTGGCTTATCACACTCTTTGGCAAACTGTCCATACTCTTGAAAATTGTAACACTTTACCTTCAACTTGGTAAACCCAATCCTTTTACTTATTGTTGGAAGATCATTACCAGTCCTTTGCATTTAGTTCTTGATCTTTTTCAGGACCGTGTATCATGGTTAAATAGTAATGGACACTAACAAGCACACGAAACATTAATAATGAAGACCCCTAACAATAGCCAGTAGAATCAACTATGATTAGTAAGTTGATAAAAAAGGAAATGACGAAAGATCAATAACCTCAAATGTTGTGTCCTGTGGAATGATTCTTCTCAACCTTCCTAGATTTAGCTAAGTATGGAATCTGAGCAAGCTAATGCACTTTGAGCATGAATATTACTTGCTCGAGCAAGATATCCTATCCGAGCAGGATATATCTTCCAAATATCTTCTAAATTGTTGTGTTCGAGCAACCAACACATTGTCGAGAAAGGATCGTTCTTGATCAAGCACGGTCTGCTGCTGAGCAAACCCTTGAAAACTCGTTGCTTAAACTAAGTTCCCGAGCAATTTTGTGGATCGAGCAAGGATAATAATAAAGAAGAATCAAAGCATGTTGGTAGGGAGTTTGTGAAAGTATTCTAAGTGTTGCTCCCAACGTGATTTAGTCTTGAGAATCTCTACGACACCCTTGTATACTTAGTTTTCTCAAATAAACCTAAGTGAAAACTAAAGTGATTTGAGCAAGAACTTTCTTCCTCATAGAAGCATATTCGATGAAAGTAGTGCTTGTGAAAATGAAGTCTTCTTGAGAGGAATATTTGAAAGCTTCAAATATTTTAAGCATTGGTTTGCTTGTACTGAAGATTTATACTCGGAGACCTTTTGCAATTGTATGCTCGGAGACCTTTTTTTGTTTTAGTTAATCAATAAGGTTTCTAGAAGGAATGTCAGGTAAGCCTATAAATATAATGTTTAGGTCACTTTGATGGGACACCTCTCTATACACTTTACACCTGAGCATCTTATTGTAATCAGAGCCGACATTCATCAAACTAATAGTGCATTTTCTACGTGGCCTTACATGTATAAAGACACACGTTAAGATCAACTGAAAGCAAAGTGACAAAGACAAAAGCTTAAGGAACTGCAACAATTGTCAATGGGGAGTTTATTAGCACACTTTGTATGACGAGTTGCTTACTCTTTCTATCAGCCTTAATATGTGTTTAAAGGAAGTCCATACGCCAAAACTGATGTGTCTTTCACTCAGAATGAATATACAAGGCAATACGCTAGCTAATGATTTGGTCATGACTCATACGCTTATGACTATGAGTATGAGTTGATAATTAGTGTATGGACATACCATTCTAGCGATTGGATGGAGTTTGAAGTGTATGGACAACACAGAAGTATATATAGGTTCATATTTTAGATGTTAAGTGGCGAATACATATTTCAAGATCCAAATTGCAACGAAACTCTTCCAAAATTTATAACAAGCTTCAACGAGACATTATTTACATCTTTTTTCTTAATTGTTTGTTTTTCTTTCATTGATTAGTAGATCAAATGTAATGAAAGTGCACACGTTTTTGGTTTCGTAGATCAATATCGAGGTAGCCGATCCTCATCGAATAAAACAAGCGGTATCAGAGCTTTTGATGCTGGATTCAACGTCTATTCGATGAATCTCGTGCTTAATCATAACTTCTAACATGTTCGATTTTGATTCCCAAGTTTTCTAGTTTTTCGGTTTGATTTCTATTGATTCGGATCAAAATCAGTTGATGTTTCGCATATAGGATTTTTTATGGGAAATATTGAGGAAAATAAAAAGGTGATGATAAAGTTTCAGTTTTGAAATTTTAATTTGTTGAAAGGAGAGAATGTGGAGGAAATGCTTACAAGATTCAATCATCTTATAGCTGAGATGAATAAGTTAAAGATGGAACCGAGTGAGAGTGATAAGATTGATACTGTGAAAAATGTTCTTCCAAGTTCATACTAAACATTTCTCATGGTACTTAAAGAAAATAATTTCTTTAAGAATGAAGACCTTACTGCAATGGAATTCATGCAGAAAATTGCAGATCGAGAATATGATTTGAAATGTCAAAAATCATCAAAAGAAACACAAGAACCGACTTTATATGGAGGTTGTTTACCTTTGAGTAGTTCTGCTGCTCCAATTAACGCATTTCTTACTCAAACTTCACAAGATGGATCATCATCCTATACTGATCCAAATGTGTGTTTCACAGCATCTGGTTCTACTGATAATTCTAGTGGATCGACTTCTAATGTCTTCACTGCTCCACCGAATGTAAAAATGGAAGCAGCTGAACATAATTTTGCTTTTCTTTGTGCATTCATGACATCTTATGAAAACTTGGTGGGTAGTAACATTGCTACAAGTGAATTGACTGATGAAGATTATGATCAGATTGACCCTGATGATCTTGAGTTAATGGATCTCAAATGGACCATGGCTATGATTGTACGGAAAGTGAAGAAGTTTATGCAAATGAACTGGTAAAGATTTACCATTGTTGAACAAGCCGGTTGGCTTTGATAAATTGAAGTTCAAATGTTATAAATCCCAAGACTTTGGTCATTTTGCCAAAGAATGTGACAAGCCAAAGAAAGAATACAACGGACCTCGTACTCAAGAGAAATGTTCAGGAAAGACTTTTAATGAGGTGAAAGATAAACCTTTCGGTAAAACTTCTTCTAAGGCTGTGGGATCACAAACTTTACTCACTGTTGAGGGTTTGATTGGAATCAAAGGTTGTTGGGAAATAGTAATCAAGACAATCTTGCAATGTTTGATCAAGTGGAAAATTTTCAAGATGAAAGTGGAGTGGGATTGACTTCAGAATGTGAAGTTGAAACTGAATTAGATTTAGATGGTTCTTGCAACATGAAACCGACTACCTTTGCTTGCAAGGAAAAAATTGACGAGGTCAGTTCTTCATCTGCTTCTGTTAAATTATCATAAAATGTGCCTTGTTCTAATTGTGAAACATTTAAGTCAAAAATTTATTTAATTAATGCTCAAATGATTCACTACTTAAAAAGCTTTCTTCAATCAAGGAAAGATACAGACAATCATTAGATTCACAAAAGAAATCTAAGGATAAGTTGAGGGATTGTCTGTAAGTAATCATGATCTGAAAGTATAACTTTTAGTAAAAATGACCATTAACGGAAAACAATTCAAGAAATTCTCAAACAAAGAACAAAAATAATCGAGCTTGAAAATGAGGTTCTAGAGTTGAAAAGCAAATTAGAAAAGTTTAGAAATTTTTTTTGTTGAATGAAATTATTGAAGTGTCTGGTAAACAAAGGGTTCTAAAAATGGTTTAGGATTTGTTGAGATTCCTCCACCATTCCATGATGATTATTCCCAAAATCCATTTGCGGGAAAGGAAAAAAGTTGAACCAGTCATTCATGTGGAGAAACCGAAACAAAATGACAAAGAAAAATTTTCTGTTAAATCTTCAACTCACAAACCACATATTCAAAATAACAAAGTCTTTGTTGAGAAAGTCATTATTGAGGATGTAGTTGAACCAGAAATCATACACAAGGAGTCGAATATTCCATGTTCGAATCACATTTTATGTGAACCTCATGAATTTGAGAAAGTTGTGTATGTTTCAAGTACATCTAAAATAAAAGAGACTAAGACATCTAAGATTAAGGCTAAGAAATCAGAAAAACCAAAAATTTCTGATGCAGATTTGATGCGTTACATCAATCCAGCTCCTTCTAATGAAAACACTGGTCGAGTGTTTAAGTTGAAAAGTCTTAGCAAAGTGTTCACCAATAAAGACATTCCACTTAATTTGATCAAGACTGAGTTGGTTGAAAGTGTCTTTAACAATGAAACTTCAAAGATACAAGATCTTAAGCATGCATTTGCTAAATCCAAAGTATCAAACACCACATATCCATCGGTTAAAGCAAAACAATTATTAAAATATGTTAAGAAAGTTCAATTTGTTAAGTCATCTGGAACTGACACGTTACAGAGTTTTTCCAATTGTTCAAACCTTGATTTTTTTATGAAAAAAAAATCTGTTACATTTAATGACTTGAATAAAGTGGATGTTCCTGGAGTTTCTCATCAACCTTCTGTTGCACTAGTTTCTGTCAAACCACAACATACGTTTTTTGATATGAGAACATGCTTTTTATGTGTCGAACGTGGTCATGTTGTAAGAAACTGTAGAATGAATAAATCACATAATATTCACCGTTTATCAAAGAACAACCAAACAAGTTGTGACATCCGTCAAATTCGAATTTCGATTTTCTTTCACGCTTTATTTTAATAAGTGATACTTCGAACCCGTCATGTAGGCATGTAATAATCGTTGTTCAATAAACATAAAATTAGTTTTTAAGGGGTATACTTTCCATTTTCGAATCTATATTAATATTTCTTAAGTTTAATACCTTTTCGTAAAATCATTAGAACTTGGAGGGCCATTCCGTAAATATGTAAAATACATATAAATAGAAAAAGACCTAACCCTAATATTATTATCTTTAATAAAACAAATATTATTATCATTATTTTCACAATTATAGATTATTATTATTATGATTATTATGGAATATTATTAAAAATATAATATTGTTAAGATTATCCATTTGTTTTATCGAACCAAAACCCATGTCGGGCCTAGATGTCGTTTAACGACATCGTTACTCGAGTTATATTCTTATCACTAATACTAATATTATTAAAATGTGACAAGTATTAGTTATTATTAATAAGGTGCATATAATTATTATTATTAAAACTTATAAATCTAATAATAACGTTTCAACAATAAAGTAATAATTATTATTATATTTATTATTACTACTACTATTATTAATTTTAACAACAAATTCTCGATGAGTAGTATATTATATATTATATTCACCATTATCTTATATATCTAGATATATATATATATATAACATATTTTAAAATTATTATTATCATTACTATCTTTATCATTAATAACATCATTATAAGCTTTATTATGTATTCATTTTTATAAAACCGAACTCTTAATTTAAACTCATCTTGTTTCTATTTAATATTGGTTTAGTTATTTAAAAGCCCCAATAAAATAAAATTATTTTATTTTAAATTATAAATTAAGTACGAGTCCCTAATCTTTAACAAATTAACCAATAACCCGACTAACAACCAACCATCCTGTTCAATGTTTTAAATGTAGTTTCAACTAAAGTTCAAGTTCATTAATATATTATTTATTCATTTTCATTTAGCTTTCAAGTCGGATTCGTTCGTTTCGTTCGCAAGCTTTCTATAGTTCGATCATTTATTATTTCTCGATTCGTCAATCGAGGTGAGTACATTTCATCCCCCGTTTTCCCTTTTATGTTTTGGGGGTACATGCATACTTATTCAAAACAAGAATAATTTATTATACACTTTTCTCAAACCACAAATCTTAGGGTATATGATAATTGGAATACTTGCTCTTTGGTGTGTTATATGCCTCATATGCTTTACGTGCATGAGTGTTTATTTTTATGTTGTTGTTGAGCCTCATTAAGTATGATCATACGCTCCCCTAACTACCTAGCCTTGTGCTAGTAGAATAGGGCCTCATTATCCGAGCATGTCGGTTGTTACCGATTAGAAAGGATCCTCATTACATATGTTTTATATATCACAGTTGATGTTTTTATTTTTAGTCTCATATACGTTTGTGGATTTCGCTCATATTATACATACTCAAACTATGAAATTGCTCACCAACATACGTGTTGACAAAATATTATTTTATGCATTGTTACAGGTTTGACTTTTATCGACTTGAGGACTTGACGAAAAACGTTACCAAGACTATTAGGATATTAGTAAAACGAATAATATATTTGTTTACTTGTGTTCAATTTGTTTGTATAACCAAGATGTGTTATTTATTGATTTGTGAAATAAATGAGTTGTTTAAATATTGTCACTTTAATAGTGTCTTGTGTTTTGGGCAATCGGTTGCACCCCGGCATGTTCCGCCTTTGGTCGGGGTGTGATAGATTGGTATCAAAGCCACAAGACTATAAGATAGGTGGTTAGACCTAACTACCTAGTATAGTCTTTACTTTAGGGTCCTTATACGTGTTGACTATACGTGTTTACCCTACTTGATTGTTCAATACACTTGTTTATTTAGATACTTATTTATTTTATCAAATCATAAATATACACATACACACACTTTCATAGTACTCCAAGGCATCCTTACCTTAAAACGCAAAAACATTAGTTTTTATTGTTTTTATGGATCACGAGCTTAACTTGGATCCCGTTGTTTCAAATCTCCATAAAGATTGTCTCATATGAGATGATCACTTTAAGTAGTCGAATGTGAGCGTTCTGCTCGCCATCCTAATATTTCGGTGTTAAAACAATAGAACGACGGTGGTACGTGGAATAGTGTTTAGACATGACGTTGTATTGCGATTTATTATTTTTGTAACAATCGATATTTGAGTCGAAAACATGAAAAAGACGCGGTGGTACGTGCACATGTTTAGACTCCAACAAGGTATTTTTGTAAAAAGGTTTTAGTGTCGGAATAACAAGTCATGGTGGTTCATGCACGATTTTTCCGCCTTTAAATCTTAAAACATTATTATTACGTTTCAAGAATTTAAACCATTTTTTTCCTTCATTTTATTATAAATTCTTATCACAAGTCGTCATTTATAAATGTTATATTTTTTTTATTATTGTTAATAATTCTTTTATATCTCGATTTTATATGGTAAAGTTTTACACCAATTTTCTCATTTTGATTTCTCAAGGATTTTTATTGCAAATTTCGTTCATTAAAATCTCTTCGTTATACATAAATAAATAAATATATGTATATATAGAGTTTGATCTCTTCATAATGATTTTTAATATGCTATTTATTTTCATTAACACAATTTACAAACGAAAATCTTATTATATAAATTTCATCATATTAAGAAGGTTTTAAGATAAATTTCACCTTGTAAGGCCCCGTTACCGGTGCCTCACATTTGGACGTTTGATTTATTCATAAATGCAGTTCTAAATATCAGAGTTAATTAAAACTTTACGCGGAATATAAAACTTTCATATAGCATTACATGTCAAATCATAAACATGCCTTAAAAGATTCCTTGTCTTTCAGTATTAAAACATTAAACATAAAACTACTTGCGTCTTCAGATGCCATACTCTTATTCTCCTGTTATGTGTCCCCGCTCAAGCCAGCTGTCTCATTCTACTCGCCTGCGTGCATACCAAAAGTCAGCTACGCTGAGTGAGTTCGAGTTAATCATACATCATACAATACATTCACTTACCTTCAATCATGCATCCGAAGATACATAATAATTACTTTACTAATTTACTTCTATTTCATACTTTCATACATACGTACATACTTTATTACTTTCATACTTACATAACCATACCTTTCGTTTTAAAGAGCATTACGCCCTATAACCTTCGCATATATTATTAGGGTATGCAACCCTTTAACCTTCACATATATTGTTAGGGTATGCAACCCTTTATCCTTCGCATATATTATTAGGTTATGCAACCCTTTAACCTTAACTTACCTTTCATTGTCATATCCATACGTTCAATACCATACATATCATAGTCGTACATACTTCCTTATTCACATACACATATCATACATACTACACTATACTTGCCTTAACAATACGTGAAATACCCGAAGGTCGTTCACGTACTGTCAAGCATACATACATAACTATCACAATCGTCATTAAGACATACACTTATCATTTAAGGTAAGTGTATTAACATGCACATCGAGTATGCACACAGCCCCGAAAACATAAAAAGAAAATGGGGCAAAAAACTCACCTGAATGCGGTTACGTTCACCGTTAATTATAATCCCTTTCTTGAGCTGTGCAGGGCTAATTGTATAATATTCACATGTATCAAGTTACTATTGCTACTCATATCATATTTCTGTCTCTATATAACCCACAATGAACGGGGTCCGGGGGCAGCGCCCCTGGCAGCGGGGTTCTAGGGGCGGCAGCCCCTAGCGGAGTCCAACGGGCAGAGCCCCTGGCTGGGGTTAAGCTGCCAGGTCATCTTGGAAAAATTTTATTTTCATTAACTGTCTTAACGCATTTTCTATTAACATTTTAAGTTATTTTCTAAGTTGGGCTTGTTATTTATCTTAAGATATTGGGCTTGTTTGTTTTAAACAGAACCTGGGCTTAAGTTGTTTTAGGTCCAACTGGTCACTTACTGGGCCCAACTGTCCATCTGGGCCCAACTGGATTCGGCCGAGAACTCTTTGGCAGAGAACATGTGTTAACCGAAAACACATACTTGACCGAGAACACAGAGTAGCTAAGAACACGTGTTCTTGACCAAGAACACATGGTAATCGAGAACTTGCTCTGGCCGAGAACTCACTCTCATCCTGGCCGAGAATTAAAGGAGACCGAGATCTCAGGTCTGATGTTCCAGATCATATTTTACCATCCTATTCGACCTTACTCAGCCATGGTATCTCACTGATGATCCATGACATGATTTTAACACCCTTTTTATACCCTTTTAACCGCTTAACATCGTCCCACTATCAAGATTTATCCGTTACTAGCATAAAGCTAGAACCTTAATCATAAAAACGTTCTTTAGGTTAGACCTAGGGTTTCCTTCGTGAACGTATCTAAACATATGTTCCTTAAGTCCATTTTAATCATCAAGTTTGCATTTTTATGAAGCATCTAGACCCGATCTACTCTAGGTTTGAGTTTCATGATTATTCGTTCATAAAACGTAACCTTTAAGATCAAGGACATACCTTTATGATGTTTCTAAGTCACGGCTAGCTTTGATTTTGAGCTTTGATCGTTTATCTAGCTTGAGCAAGGAAGATAAACCAAAGGCCTATGCTCGTTTGATCTTGGATCTCGTTTCCTTCTCTTGCGGCCGAAAATGGAAGGTTTGTGTGTGTTATGAAGGTGTAGGAGAATAAGATGGATAATATGGATGGAAATGGAAAGATTTAGGGTTTAAGGGGTATTTATACTCCCTTAAGCCCATGGACCTAAGGCCCATGTTTCCTTTTTAGTCCTTGATTAACCCATCTAATTAGTTTACTTATCTTACCCTCTTTACTATTATTTATTTACTAACTCGAGTAAACTTTTCCGTTTTAAGAAATAATTATATAAAATATTATTCAAAATTTTGGGATGTTACAAGTATTCCCTCCTTAAAGAGGTTTCGTTCCCGAAACCTAACTATTACATAAATAGACTAGGGTAAAACTTGTGCATCTCATCCTCAGCTTCCCAAGTGGCATCCGATCCCTTGCGGTGCTTCCATATCACTTTCACTAAGGGTATAACCTTATGACGAAGCTGCTTCTCTTTGCGATCTACGATATATATTGGTTGCTCAATATAGTTCAATTGTTCATCAACCTCAATGTCCATCAATGGCACGTGCGACGTGTCATCAGCCAGACACTTTCTCAGATTAGAAACATGGAAGGTTGAGTGAATTCCTTCTAGCTCATCGTGTAAATCCAGCTTATAAGCCACCTCACCCACATGATCTATTATCTTAAATGGTCCAATATACCTCGGACTCAACTTTCCCCTCTTTCTGAAACGAATGATTCCTTTCCAAAGCGAGACCTTGAGCATCACATTTTCACCAACGTTACACTCAATCGGTCGTCGCCGCTTATCAGCGTAAGACTTTTATCTGTCTTGCGCGACTTTCATTCTCACTTTGATCTGTTCAAACTTTGAAGATGTTTCTTGCACGACTTCTAAACTTCCCATCTCTTTCTGACCAACCTCTCCCCAACACACTGGGGTTCTAAATCGTCTACCATAAAGCATCTCAAACGGTGGCATACCAATACTTGAATGGTAACTGTTGTTATAGGAGAACTCTGCCAGATGCAGGTGATCATCCCAACTTCCACCAAAGTCTAAAACACAAGCACGTAGCATATCCTCAAGGGTTTGGATT
Organism: Bidens hawaiensis; assembly: GCF_021521415.1. Lineage (NCBI taxonomy): Eukaryota > Viridiplantae > Streptophyta > Magnoliopsida > Asterales > Asteraceae > Bidens > Bidens hawaiensis. The sequence goes on along the minus strand of NW_027492130.1, from coordinate 514,604 downwards.
GTCCTTTCAGACTGCCCATCGGTTTGAGGATGATACGCCGTACTGCCCATCGTTACCATAACTTCATGGAACTTCTTCCAAAACCTTGAAGTAAACCGAGTATCTCTATCAGACACGATCGATAATGGTACTCCATGCTTAGATACTACCTCTTTAATGAACAAACTTGCTAACGTCTCTGACGAGATGGCCTCTCGTATAGGTAGAAAGTGAGCACTTTAGGTCAAACGGTCCACTATCACCCAAATGGCATCATGGTGTTTAGCTGTACGGGGTAGCTTAGTTATGAAATCCATGGTGATGTGTTCCCATTTCCATTCAGGTATCTCTAAAGTCTGCATCTTCCCATTAGGCTTCTGATGCTAGGATTTGACTTGTAAACAAGTTAAGCACTTACTAACATAATTCACCACGTCATTATTCATTCCTCTTCTAAAAGTTGTCTCTTTTCAAATCTTGGTACATCTTTGTAGCTCCAGGATGAATCGAGTATCTTGACTTATGAGCTTCTCTAAGATTCGACCTCTAAGATCTCCATGGCGTGGAATCCACATACGGTGAAATCTAGTCTTAACGCCATGATTGTTTTCCATCAACTCATCTTGCTGGCCATAAACTCTCTCTTTCTTCACTAACCCTTCATCTACTAACACCTCTGACTGTACTTTGATGATTTCTTCGAAAAGACTTGAATTCATAATCAGCTAGTATGACTTTACTGTTGCAAGGACTTCCTCATTCTTACGACTTAGCGCGTCAGCTACCACATTAGCTTTACCAGGATAGTACTTAATATCGCAGTCGTAATCCTTTATCAACTCTAACCATCTTCTTTGCCTCATGTTTAGTTCTTTCTACTCGAAGAAATACTTCAAACTCTTGTGATCGGTGTAGATGGTACACTTAGTACCATACAAGTGGTGTCTCCAAATCTTAAGTGCATGCACTATTGCTGCTAGCTCTAAAACATGTGTCGCGTAAGTACTCTCATAAACTTTCAACTGTCTAGACGCGTAATCTATCACTTTTCCTCGTTGCATCAACACGCAACCTAACCCACGATGCGAAGCATTGGTACAAACAATCAGGTCCTCGTTACCATCGGGTAAAGCAAGGATTGAAGCTTGCGTGAGTCTCTTCTTTAACTCATGAAAAGCTTCTTTTTGAAACTTACCCCAACTGAATACTATCGACTTTCGGGTCATACCGGTCAACGATGCGGATATCTTGGAGAATCCTTCGATGAATATCCTATAGTAGCCAGCTAACCCCAAGAAGCTTCGTATATCAGTCGGATTCTGCGGAATCTTCCAATTTGTTATCGATTCAATCTTAGCTGGGTCCACGGTAATCCCTTTAGGATTAATCACGTGACCTAAGAATTGCACATCTCGTAACCAGAATGCACATTTTGAAAACTTGGCTTACAACTTCTCTTTCTTCAGGGTCTCCAATACCTCTCTCAGATGCTCAGCATAATCAGACTCGCTTCTGGAATAAATCAATATATCGTCGATGAAGACGATAACTGACTTATCCAACATTGGCCGACACACCCTATTCATCATGTCTATAAATGCTGCGGGAGCATTCGTTAGACCGAATAACATTACGAGGAACTCGTAGTGTCCATACCGCGTCCGAAACGCTGTCTTAGGGACGTCTGTCTCCTTCACCTTCAACTAATGATAGCCTGATCTGAGATCTATCCGCGAGAACCAACTTGAACCTTGTAGTTGGTCAAACAGATTATCAATTCTTGGCAAAGGATATCTATTCTTTACCGTAAGCTTGTTCAACTCGTGATAGTCTATGCACATTCTCATACTTCCATCCTTCTTCTTCACGAACAACACTGGTGCGCCCCACGGGGAAACACTTGGTTTAATAAAACCCTTGTCGAGAAGTTCTTGCAGTTGGGACATTAATTCTTTCATCTCGGAGGGCGCTAAACGGTAAGGTGCTTTTGCGACGGGTTGGGCTCCTGGTATTAACTCTATCTGAAATTCTATCTCTCGCTCCGGTGGCAACCCCGGAGGATCCTCAGGGAATACCTCTGGGTAGTCACACACGATAGGAACATCTTTCATTTCTTTTGTCTTGGCCGTAGCGTTGACAACATACGCTAGGTAGGCACCGCACTATCGTCATAACAAACCTTCAGCTTTTATCATTGAAATGACATTAAGCCCAGAACTCTCCTTATCGCCATAAACCGTCACCGTACTACCATCCAAGGATTTTAACCTTATTATCCTACTTTTACACACTATTTAAGCTTCATACTCAGATAACCAATCCATTCCCAAAACCACATCGAACCCTCCTAAGGTCATAACATACAAGGTAACAGGGAACTCATGACCCTCTAACTCTATCTTACCATCCTTAACCATTCTCATTATTTTAACCGAAGTGTCGCTAGCGGTTTCTACTATAAAAGTTTCAGACACTCGGAAACATTTCATTTTAGCTAATTTAGTAAATGGTGTAGCTACGAAACTTTTGTTCGCACCCGAATCAAATAATACTGAAGCGGATATACCATTTACTAGAAACGTACCTGTCACGACATCTGGTATCTGCTTGGCTTGCTCTTGGGTCAACATGTAGGCCCTGGTCTTTGGCCTTGACGGTTCCGCATCCTTCTTCCCGCTTCCCCTAGCTTCAGTACATTCTCTGGCCATGTGGCCCGTCTTACCACACCGGAAACATGCCGGCTTCTCGCTGCACTCATGAGCATAGCGCCCCACCTTTTCACACTTATAACAGGAGCTTGACCCTACTCTGCACTCTCCTCCATGCGCCTTTCCACACTTAAAACAAACATCTGATCCCTTACCCCACTCGCACTTGCCACTGTGCATTTTACCACACGTCTTGCATGATCTCTTTTCCCACACTTTCTGCTTCTTATCCTTGGAGTTCCACAACTGAGTACCGGGTCGTTTGACATTGACCCACTTCTTATCCTTCTTCTCTTCTTACACAACAATATCATCCGCAGCCAGGTCAGCATTAACCATCTCTGCGAGCTCGACAGGAGAGTCAAAGGTAGCAAGTTTACTCATCCTGACTAGCGTGCGGACTCTCCGTGGCAATCCCCTCACATAGCACTAGATCCTTTTAGCCTCAGTGTTAACCTTGTCAGGAACTAACCTGGACATTCGGTTAAACTCGGTGGTATACTCATGATGTGTCATCGTCCCAGCTTTCAAGTTCAAGAACTTCATCTCCGCCCTCTCAACCTCGGCTTCAGCACATAATTTCTTCATAACCAGTACTTTCAGATCCTCCCACTTCATAGCCTTGATTTCCTCTTGACTCTTTCTCTGCTCAATCGATTCCCACCAGTACATCGCCTCATCACCGAATGACTGGGTGGCGTAACCGACAGCTTGGTCAGGACGACACTCGCTGATTCGGATAATTTTATCCATTGCGGTTATCCTCTGAAGAGTAGCGATTGCATCACCCAAACTAGTCAGATTTGGCGGGTCACATTCTTTGAAGAACTTATAATTGCACCCGCCTCGGCCTCTTTTCCTGTGACCGGCTTTCACAGAATTAACCCCACTCGAGGCCTCCCTCTCTTATTCCTCATCTCTCCTACCATCACCACCTGCCCCTCCAGCAGTTCTTTCATGGCTTCCAGCAGACCCTCCCAGAGTAATATTCTTCATAGCAGTGGCTACAGCTTGAACAATAGCTGCCTGAATTGCGGGATCCAGTTGAACCCCTTCGTTGTTGACCGGACCTCCTCCAGCTGCACTCCCTTCATCCCTGGTGTTGGAAGCTGTCTCAACCAAAGGTTGCTGGGCACGACGAGGCCTGCCACGTCGTCCAGTGCAAGCTCCCGCTCCCACATTTCCTCGCGTTCCAGCCATCGTATTCTAAAGAGGGAAAACACAAACATCATCACTCAAGGAACTATTTAGTACAAGGATAGTGAGACTAACAGGTAATAATAGTGGCCAGCTGTGATTAGCTGATCACGTTACTTTTCGTGTCCTATACACTTCCTTTTATGAGTCTATTTGTGTTGGTTCTACTTTAAACATTTAGTAAATCAAAGCAATCAAATAAATCATGTCCCTAGTATTCATATATGTCATTTGACCATACACTTTACCTTTACCGAGCTTGCTTGAGTGACACATGGCATTCTTGGGATGGCATCTTTTTCGTTTCTTACTTAAATTTCATTCTCTGTTCGAGTCTAAGCATGTAGGATGCTTAAATATCTCGAACTTTGCTCTGATACCAACTTGTAAGGCCCCGTTACCGGTGCCTCACATTTGGACGTTGGATTTATTCATAAACGCAGTTCTAAATATCAGATTTAATTAAAACTTTACGCGGAATGTAAATCTTTCATATAACATTACATGTCAAATCATAAACATGTCTTAAAAGATTCCTTGTCTTTCAGTATTAAAACATTAAACATAAAACAACTTGTGTCTTCAGATGCCATATTCTTATTCTCCTGCTATGTGTCCCCGCTCAAGTCAGCTGTCTCATTCTACTCGCCTGCGTGCATACTAAAAGTCAGCTACGCTGAGTGAGTTCTAGTTAATCATACATCATACAATACATTCACTTACCTTCAATCTTGCATCCGAGGATACATAATAATTAATTTAGTAATTTACTTCTATTTCATACTTTCATACATACGTACATACTTTATTACTTTCATACTTACATAACCATACCTTACGTTTTAAAGAGCATTACGCCCTGCAACCTTCGCATATATTATTAGGGTATGCAACCCTTTAACCTTCGCATATATTGTTAGGGTGTGCAACCCTTTATCCTTCGCATATAATATTAGGGTATGCAACCCTTTATCCTTCGCATATATTATTAGGGTATGCAACCCTTTAACCTTACCTTACCTTACCTTTCATTATCATATCCATACGTTCAATACCATATATATCATAGTCGTACATACTTCCTTATTCACATACACATATCATACATACTACACTATACTTGCCTTAACAATACGTGCAATACCCGAAGGTCGTTCACGTACTGTCAAGCATACATACATAACTATCACAATCGTCATTAAGACATACACTTATCATTTAAGGTAAGTGTATTAACATTCACATCGAGTATGCACACAATCTCAAAAACATAACAAGGAAATGGGGCTAGAAACTCACCTGAATGCGGTTACGTTCAACGTTAATCGTGATCCCTTTCTTGAGTTGTGCAGGGCTAACTATATAATATTCGCATGTATCAATTTACTATTTCTACTCATATCATATTTCTATCTCTATATAACCCACAACGAACGGGGGTCCGGGGACAGCGCCCCTGGCAACGGGGTTCTAGGGGCGGCTTCTTAGTTTTATGTTTTATGTTTTAAGTAAATTGTTGAGGGTGATTTAATTGATGCGTATGATTTCTTGGTTTTGTGTACTTGGATTTATTGTTTCACATTGCCCTTGTTGATTGTTTCACATGATAGGGTTTTGTTAGGTCATTTACTGTGGGTTCTTGACTCGTTTGTGATTAATATCGATTAAAATCATAAATTAAACAGATAAAAGTGAGCTGCTAGCCTAGAAAGCTGTAAGGTGATAGGCTATTGATAGATCTTTGTTTGTCAAGATTTATAGATTTAGTTCTTCGTAAGGAGTCCGTCTAGGTTTGATTGTCAGCTTAGTCTATTAAGTTAATTGAGTATGCTTGGTTATCTTTGATTTCTGTGCTGTACGGTAGGAATTCGTCATAAAGATACTTAGACATATGTTATTAAATAACCGTAAGGAAGTTTAACTCATAAAACTGGTGAGTCTTAAAACTTGTTAGAAATCCATAGGCGTCTTATTGAAGTTCAAGGGTCCTGTTCGGGTTTTCGGTCAAGGGTCTATTTTATGATCCCTTTTCCATAACTTGAGTTTTCCATTTAATTAATAACTGCAACTTTGAGGATTTTAGCCTAGGTAGTTGCTTTTATCATCTGTATAAATCTAAGAGTTCTTAATTGTTTATTAGTTTAATTAAATTAGGGTTAATGTTATAATAATTTAATTAATTTGTTTTAAGATAATGATTATGTTTTATTATTATTTTATTAATTAGGGTTAGGGTTTAATTATTTTAATATTAGTTTAACAATTAGTTTAATTAAGTAATTATTAGTTAATCATTATTTAAGGTTTTAGTTAATTAGTTTAATAATCCCGCCTCAAATATCATTACTAAATAGTCGTTTCAGTAAGTCGAGTCTAATTAGCTAGTACACGTAATTTATAGAGTGTCGTGGGTTCGATATCCGTACTTACTTAGCTGTACTAGAGTCGACCGGTACACTTGCCGGTTAGTAGTTTAAGTTAAGTTTAAGAGTCTATAATTATTACTTAGTGCCTAGATTAACATATTTTAGGTAATAAATTATTTGACTACTTTTAGCACATCAAGTTTTTGGCGCCGTTGCCGGGGACTCTTGGTGATTGCGTTATTAGTTTTGATTGAACTTACTTGCTATATACGTGCTATTGTGTTTTTGCTTTTGAGTTTTTAGGGTTTTAGTTAATTAGATATTTACGTGTTTATTTTAATTTTTTATTTTCTTTTATTATTGTGAGTCGTAGGTGTCTAATTGTCCATGTCTTTTGCTTGCTTAGATTCTTGTAGTTATGTGTGAAATTTGTAATGGACCTCACTTTACCATTAAAGTCCATACTATAGTAACCTTAATTGTGATACGTGTGGTGATTCTCATTTATACTATGATTGTCCATATAAGGGTTCTAGCTTTATTTGTTATAGATGCTGTGGTTGTCATATGACTCGTGCATGTCCATATAATCGTACAAACCCCTATGTGCAGCAACAGTCTTATCTTTCATTGGGGTTCTCATCATATTATAATGAACCAGATCGGGGATATCAATATAAACAAGGGCAAGATTATGGTTAACATTCCGAGAGCAACCTCAACAGGGATGCTGAGGTGTATTTGAATAAAATCGAGGAGTTGTTGACCCGACTATTGGAGAAGGATGCCCAATACCAACAATTAGTTGAACATGATGCTATACTTAGAAATCAACTATCTGTTTTTGCAGGTCTCCAAGATGCAATTAAAGAAATCTAGAAAAATGACAAAGGTGTAAGAAGGGCCAAAGCAGATCTCCCAATGCGTGTACGAGTCAGATAGCGAATTTCTTCGAGAAACCGAAGGTGAGAGTGTGCAGCTGGAGGAGCAACCGACACTTGGTTATAAATATGATGCGGAAGGCAACTATTTGGGACACATGAATCGGTTGGGTGAGTTATTCCTGACGTTTCCAGAAGAAGGGAAAGAGCCAATCATGGAATATGTAGATGAAGAAGAGGATCTCATCCCGGATACGGAGACACGAGTGGCTGATGAAATCCCACCTCAGGTTTCACAGATGTGTGTTACTAATTGTACTGAGTTTTGTAGTGAATTCGATGATGATTGTGACGAGAAGGAGTATGCTGCATATCTGAGATCAATTATGGTGAAACCTATATTTGACGAAGAGATAGAATTGGGAGAGTCACTCGAGCTAATGTTTGGTGTTGAGGATATGGTTAAGGTTGATAATGAGCTTAATGAGGAAGATGAATTCCTGAATTTGGAGTTGGATGGATTGTCGGATTATGACGGGGAAGACACATTGGACGTTAATGAGGATGTTGCGTTTTTTGAGGCCCTACCTATAGAGGATAGTGTAGATGAGGATGTGGTGTTAGAGGAAGAACACTATTGCCGACCCGTGGACTGTGTTTTGAATGCTTATCGGGAATTAAAACCACGGGAGAAGGTCGATGATTAGAAATTTATTGAAAACCGAACTTGCGTATATTTTAGGAGATGGTCTACGGGAGTGAAAAAGCCTTTGCATGTCAAACACGACCAGTCTTCTCGATACTTACAATGCATTTGGCTCTTGCCAGGTAAGTTTAAAAATAGGTGGTCTGACCCGTTACTGATTTTTAATTCTAAGTTAATATTTTGCGGTTCCATCATTGATATATTACTGTTTGGTAAATTCCGGGTGGAACTAAACAGGTTGGATAGGGTCCGGATCAAGGAGAAACCTCTTGATTAAGTTCAAGTGTGGGAGGTTTCGTGGAGTTTGTATATTTAATCGAGTCACTAACGTAGTTTTTTGTAGTTTTTCTTTGTTTTGGTGTTTTTGAGTTTTGCAAGATTTGAAGAGAGACTGAGTGAGCTAGAGAGACGAATCCCTAAGGTTGGGTATATAGAAAAAGAAAAGTGCGGGGATGGAGCAGCTGAGCCGTATACTTTATATTTATTATTTTCTGCAAATTATTCATGATAATTTTATGTGTTTTTGTCGGTTGGTGAAGTACTTTAATTGCATAATATCTATCGTTATGATAAGATACATTTTAGATATTTTTTGTTGAATTTGTGCCGCTTATTTTCGTGTGTGAGAGAAGGAGATACTGTTTGCTGAGCATGTTCGAAGTTGGTGGGCATTCATGAAGAAGACTCTAGCATCATGTTTCATGCGCATATTACAAGCTAAGTCTTTTCCATTATCTAGCTTATTAACTTTTTATTTTGTATTTTGAATAGAACAATTTTTTTTAATATTTTATAGAAACATCCAAACGATTTAAAATGAAGTGGCAGGTAAGTGGGCAACAAGCTGCGCCGCAACCCCCTTTTGGATAGCAAACCCAATCCGACTAAAAACAAAGTTTTGATTCTTATTGGCTGATACGTTACTATACAAAACTTTCTGAACCTTATTCAAAAGGTCCATGGCATCCGGAGCTGAGAAACCAAAAGTGTCAAAGGCGAAGGGAATAAACACGTGTTGATTCTCCAAACAAGCTCTCTCGTGTTTAGCAACCTTGCTCGATGCCGCCTTCAATGCTGCCTGGCCTGCTACAAATCCAGTGTCCCTAATCCCAACAAGAGGGGACACTCCTGTGAGGTCGACACAAACGTGTTTTCCCCCACCCACCCAAAAACAAGTATATCGGTCGGTCGTAATGTAGATCTTCCTTCTTGAGGATCCGTAAGAAAGTTTATGGGGGCTTCCTTTTTAGCTGAAATTCCGGCTCGTTTAAGAACATCGCATAGGACATCTCTCACCAAATCATGCCTGTACTTAACCCCAAGAAAATATTTGCAGTGAACCGCATGCTCGCCAAAAGAATCCAAACAAACCTTACGCAAACCGGGCACGACTCATCTACCGGAAACAAAGGGATCATTAACCGATACTTCAGGATAGCCCGGTACTCCAAAGCCGACATATGTTGGCCCAATCCTTCAATAGGGAGAACACTTAAGAAATCTTGAGCCCGAGGAGCCCGAAGACACTCAAACACCGCTTTCTGACGAAGGGATAAATCAAACTTCATTTCCAAACTCTTGATGATTCCACTATAAAGGGCACTCGCCAAAGCATGTTGGGCTTTAGGGGGGGCGTCGTCTTTATTAGAGAAACCGCTAATGTCAAAATCAGGAAGTGAAATGTGCAACCGATCTATCGCACTCCCATAATCGGAGTCAAACCCATCTATACCACAACCTCGAAGAATGTGGTCTTGTAATTCCAAAGATTGAGCCATCGAGGCCACAAACGCATAAGTAGAAACGTCTGAAGCTGAACATAAACCCAAATTGTTTTTTAGTTTTTAGTTTTTTTGTAGTCCTAATTTATTTTTGTTTTATTTTTATTTTAAGTCGTCCTTATACTTGCATTGAGGACAATGAAAAATTTAAGTGTGGGGCTAGGATATTTGAGTCGTAGTCTTCTATCAGTCGTAGTTTAAAAAATATAAAAAAATTGAAAAATGTTTTTTTTAAATGTCCCTTGAATCTAGTTTTTTGCGATAAAGTGGGAGATGATGATGCTTATCGGAAATTGGTTTTTCAAACTACTAATAATATTAGATAAATAAAAGAAAACACACTTAACTTGGGATGTGTCGGTAGGCTCAGCCTTGAAAATGAAAGGGCAAATTTGATAAAATGGTTAAAACGGAAATCTTTTGTGGGTAAAGCGTTTTGTCCATGGAAGATAAGTAATGAAACGTAGGGCAATACTCAAGCCTCGATTATTGGTATGAAAAGTGGAAATATTATAAAATTTTAAAAATCTGAATACGTTATCATATGATGCTTGGGTAGGTTTAACCTTAGAGTATGCCGTGTAGCCTGTGATATAAATCTTAGACTGCTACTTTTAGTGTTTTACACCTCATTGGCGTATGGTTTTATAACCTTAAATCTTGTATTGATGGGATGCTTCGGGTCCGGAGACCATGGGTCTGTATGCAATCTATTCATCTGGGTATTCACAATTCCTAAGTGGGGTTGTGGATATTTAAAATAAAGCCAAAAAGAGCAAACCCTTATGAGTCTTTAAACATGATCACAAAAGTACAAAAGTACAAATACACTATAGACTTGATCATCCATGCTGTTAGCCATGGGGGGTCCCCTTGCTCGCGTCTCATTACCATTAAGAAACGAACCACAAGAGACACGCCACATGTAAGCCCTGCAGATGAAATTTTGTATACTCACATATGGTAATGGTTCGGTGAATTGCTTGATAACGGGGGTATGTCATGTTGTGGGAAACACTAGCTATTAATTAATTGAACTTTAATCATATCTAATGGTTGCTTGGTAGACTTTGATGCTTAAGCTAAGGTGGATAAACAATACCCTTGATCGTCTTAACTATTCATGAAAAAAATAGAGCAACAAAAAGTTTTAAATCTGCTAATTTTGAGGTTTAAGTCAAGTTGGGGGGGTCTGGTCTGGTAAAAGCTGAAAATAAACGAGTTTTAATTGTGTAAACCACTGAGTACTATTATTGTCGGATCATATTTGTCCCGGTAAAGATTAAGGCATGGGTTTAAGTGGACAACAATATCGGTGATCGCAGTTCTTGCGTTTTTCTGAGCTTTAAAAATTAACCTATATGTTTGTTAGACTATAAATTTCCGATTCTGATCCAACTGCATCAAACTTTTTCAGGGACGAAAAAAGAATAAGTGTGGGGATATTTGATATAATGCTAAATGTCTGAACGGCCCCCTTGGTGGAGCACACCGCGTCGCGGGACCGGGGAGGCCAAAGCCCGTCGCGCGGCGCCTAGAGGATGCTGGGCATGATTTATTTCGTTTTTGCTTCTAGTTGGGCCTTGTTTTGGGTATTTAAACATGTTTAACTTGAACTTGAACATATCCTGAAGCCACCAGACGAATTTAGAGTTTCTTGGAGTATACTTTCGAGTCTTGTGGTGATTTTGAAGGCACGAGAACAGCTGGTGAAGAGCTTTACATTCAAGATCAAAGAATACGGGTTTTATCGCCTTTAATCTTTCGTTTCTCATTCATTCACCATGTTTTCAGTTTTATTTGCTTTGTTTAATTTATATTATATGATGCTAGGCTAAACTCCATATACTACCTAGGTCGTGATGAACCTTAGTTCGGTTTGATTTTATTTGGGATTTTGTTCGTTGTGGATTTTATGTTTTAAGTAAATTGTTGAGTGTGATTTGATTGATGCGTAAGATTGCTTGGTTTTGTTTACTCGGATTTATTGTTTCACATTGCCCTTGTTGATTGTTTCACATGATAGGGTTTTGTTAGGTCATTTACTGTCTGTCTTGACTCGTTTGTGATTAATATCGATTAAAAGTCATAGAAACAATAAAATCAATTAAACACATAAAAGTGAGCTGCTAGCCTAGAAAGCTGTAAGGTGATAGGCTATTGATAGATCTTTGTTTGTCAGGATTGCTATATTTAGTTCTTCGTAAGGAGTCCGTCTAGGTTTGATTGTCAGCTTAGTCTATTAAGTTAATTGAGTCTGCTTGGCTATCTTTGATTTCCGCGCTGTAAGGTAGGATTTCATCATAACGATACTTAGACATAAGTTATTAAATAACCGTAAGGAAGTTTAATTCATAAACTGGTGAGTCTTAAAACTTGTTAGAAATCCATAGGCTTCTTCTTGAAGTTCAAGGGTCCTGTTCGGGTTTTCTGTCAAGGGTCTATTTTATGATCCCGATTCCATAACATGAGTTTTACATTTAATTAATAACCGCAACTTTGGGGATTCTAGCCTAGGTAGTTGCTTTTATCATCTGAATAAATCTAAAAGTTCTTAATTGTTTATTAGTTTAATTAAATTAGGGTTAAGGTTATTATAATTTAATTAATAAGTGTTAGGATAATGATTATGTTTTATTATTATTATATAAATTAGGGTTAGGGTTTAATTAGTTTAATATTAGTTTAATAATTAGTTTAATTAAGCAACCATTAGTTAATCATTATTTAAGGTTTTAGTTAATTAGTTTAATAATTCCCCCTCAAATATCATTACTAAATAGGCGTGTCAGTAAGTCGAGTCTAATTAGCTAGTATGCGTAATTTATAGAGTCTTGTGGGTTCCGGACTTACTTAGCTGTACTAGAGTCGACCGGTACACTTGCCGGTTAGTAGTTTAAGAGTCTAAAATTATTACTTAGTGTCTAGATTAGCATATTTTAGTTAATAAATTATTTGACTACTTTTAGCACATCAAGGCAGATCGGTCATTTTTCCCATCTATTTATAAAAACATTTTAATAATTAAATTATATATATATATATATATATATATATAAGATATCTCACTCTCTCTAGCTCAAACTCCCCCCCCCCCTCTCCCTCTCTCTCTCTTCCTGCACACACACTCTCTGTCATCACTACAAAATACCCACATAATCACCACCACACAACCTCAAACCGCCGGCCACCGCCATTTCAACATATTTGTGAAATTGGGGTTAAGCGCGATTAATTTTCTTCTCCACGACTCTTCGTGTTCACCATGGTATCCATTTTTCTGTTCAGATTTTTAGGGGCTTGGCAAATAAGGATAAGATTTCTGGCTAGATCTATTATTGTGGTCATTTTGTGACTAGATCACCGCCATAGTAAAATCCACAACCATCAATTTCAAACATATCTAAACTTCATTGGTTCAAATTTGGATACAGTAGCCGGTGGCGGCGCCGGCAGAGGTTGTAGATTGTGGCGGAACCGGACGTTGGAGATATGTTTTTTTGAGGTTGTGGCTTCGTGGATGTTGGAGGTGGTGGTCACAAGCGGTGGAGTCAGGTTGAGACGGTCACATGTGGTGGACTGGTGGTCACTGACTGATCTGTCTTAAGAGAGAGAGAAAGAGAGAGATGGTGAAATAAGATAATATGTATATTTTGTTGGGTAAAATGACTGATCTGCCCTCATATGCGATGCACATGACCAGAGTTAACGAGAAAAAGTAACTGAGTTAGGGTTAAAGGACAAACGGTGTAGCATTTTGTAAATGTAAAGTACAAATCATGTTACTTTTGAAGATAAAGTATAATGAGAGAAATCTGATACAAACATAAAGGACAATTTTTGTGATTATGTCTATATTATTTAAATATTAGATTTCGGTCTTGAAGAGAGATCTCTGTCCTCAACAGGTGATTTCGGTCGAAGTATTGGTTCTCTGTCCAGATCCAGTGTTTTCGGTCTAGCTTTTGGGTTTTCTGTCCAGTCCCACCGAGAACATGAGTTCTCGGTCAACAGAGAGAGTTCTAGATCAACAGATCAACCTAGAACCCTTAGTTTGACCACACGTTTTTGGTCAAACGACCTGAAAACCCTAGATCTAAGGATTCACGCGATTTCGGCTGAAAACCCTTTGAGTTTCTCCTCGATAAATGGGTCATCTTCTCCAAACAATAGAAATCCCCATTGACACCAAAACCTGTAGCTTCAAGAACCTCGCAATATATTCTAACACAAATCACAGCCATAACAATCATTCATCCTAAATGATATCCATCACAGGAACAACAATTAAGCATCAATTTTAATCAAACACCATTCACAAATGACCAAACATACTTCCCTTCTTACCTGTTAATAAGAAAATGGATCACGAGATAACTTTGAAATATAGGATCTTGTTTGTATTGATTAGCACGGAATATCATAGGGTTGTCTTGATTGGCCAGAAGAGAAATTTAAAGTATTTTTGAAATTATGAAACCAATAATTCAAATGATATCTTTTATATTTCAAGAATAATTGATATGGGCCGAAAACCCTTATGGGCTGAGAACCCTGATATAACCTAGGCCTAGATAATTAAATCCATGATAATTATATATGAATCACATGGGCTAAAAACAACTTCAAGCCTAGCACGGACTTGACTGTGGTTTTAAAACGATATCTTATATAATCCTTTTCGACGAGAGTAATTAAAAGGTAAAAATTGAATACAAATAAAATAAAATAAATAAAAAATATGTAATCACTCGGCCTTCTTATGATTTTGACAAAACATTGCGATCAGATTTCAGTTTCGAAAAAAATGCAGCCTTTAAGAAAAGATCCAAACATGGAATCACATTGATTAAGATTCTTTCACAAAGATCCATGTTCAGCGTTGTTATTACATAAAGAGACAGGTTGATAGCAGGTATAATAGACTTGCATGATTTTCATTGCATCAATGATACGAGTTAGGTTCAATTTGGCATAAATCTTATGTAACACCCTTGGCAAACATAACATCGTCCAACTCTTTGGCAAATCCCACATCGGCCGTGGACAAGAAAGATCCTTGGTTCATAAGTAAAATGTCATGCCTCTTCAATTACCAACGCGTTTTGGGCTTAGTTGGTTGTGGAGCACATGAAAACTCCACGGTTAAGCGTGCTTAGGTGGAGGTGGTACTAGGAGGGGTGACCTCCTGGGAAGTCTCCATCTGGGCAACCAAAAACAAATCCATGAGCTCTTTATGGGCAGAGCAGACAATATTGGTGGTGCGAGGGGCCGGATGTTACAGGTGGTATCAGATCCACTCTTGTGCCGTTCAGGATGATGGAACATGCCTCATCGAGGACGATGAGTCCAAAGGGGGGTTGTTTGTAACACCCTTGGCAAACAGAACATCTTCCCACTCTTAGGCAAATCCCACATTGGCCGTGCATAAGAGAGATCCTTGGTACATAAGTAAAATGTCCTGCCTCTTCAATCACCAACGCATTTTGGGCTTAGTTGGCTGTGGTGCATATGAAAACTCCACAGTTAAGCGTTCTTAGGTGGAAGTAGTACTAGGAGGGGTGACCTCCTGGGAAGTCTCCATCTGGGCAACCAAAAACAAATCCGTGAGTTCTTCATGGGCAAATCGGACAATATTGGTGGTGCGAGGGGCCGAATGTTACATCTTAGATGGACATCACTCATAGACCTGTGATGCCTCCTATCTCTTCTCAAAGCGTATTTGGTTTTCCTCAGATCACCCGAATTTGCCTCCAACCCCCTAGTGCTCGATCAAAAGATTTTCTTTATACGAGTAAAAACGAAAGCTTTAAGGTTGAACGTTGGACTTACAAGCCATCCAGACTTACATGCCTTACATTCAGAGTGTTTAGGACTTATTTGAATGCCCCACTCTTGAATTCTAGTTTGAACCTTTAAGCTCTAAAAACAAACAAAATTTTCCAACTAAATATATATATATATAATAACCCTTTTTTTTACAACAAAACAAAGACATAATATTTTTGGAGATCAAGACACTAACGGGCTCGGGTATGAGTGGGTAATAACTTTTCTGCCTATTATTCGGAGATATGTATATGGAGACATTCACATTTCTCAAAATGAACCTCCACAGTAAGTTTAGCATATTTAGTTTATATCATATCAACTTTTACGCATCATGGAAAGCTACCATGCAAATGAATGATTGTTCTAGAGCCTTTTACGCATAGTAACTTCACCCGTTAGGCACACAAAATCAATTTTCCTATCATTTTCCAAATGTTGGATCAATTTTTATTTGAAAATATTTAAAGCTTTTAACAAGCCCATAACTGAATAAACATATCACTTCCCGGAAAATTATAGAAGACAGTTTAAAACACAGTCGCCCCAGTCACTCTCGGTTTTCAGGTAAATTACTCTCATGTATATCAACAAGTGGGTAACCGGACCAAACACATATATAAATACATGTCCCACAAACTTAGAACAACTGATATAATTTTAAGCGAAAGAATTAAAAACAAAACACATCACAATCGCCCCAGATGCTTTCAGTCTTTAGGTGAATGGCTATTCTGTATATCTACAAGTACACGACAGGACCAAACATATACAAGTATATTTCCTTCAAACTTGAGCAACCTAAAGGTCTAAAAAGTTCATTATAATCAAATAACAAGTTAGGACCAACACGAGCATCAGTCTCATTCTCTTCCAACCAACGCACATCATACGATTCCATTATCTTCTTAGTTGACTTGTTGTAGACTCTGTGGGCTGTATGACCAACATATCCAACAAAATAACAGTCATCAGCTTTGGCCCCAAACTTTGGAGTCAATTCAAGATTCAACAGACTACATGGATAACCAAACACCCAAAAGTGTGAAATATGGGCTTGTAACCGTATACAATCTCATATGAAGTCTTCATTTGAGACTTGTTGATCAGTACTCGATTTTGAACATAACATGCTGTGTTAACATCCTTAGCCCAGAAAAACAATGGCAGCTTTGAATCAAACAACATGGTTCTTGCCACCTCAATGAGAGTTTTGTTCCTTTGTTCAGCAACACCTTTTTGTTGCAGTGTTCGAGCTGAACTATACCGTCGAAGCACCCCTTTTTGGCACAAAAATAGTTCAGTGAAGAATTCTTGAATTCTGTGCCATTGTCACATCGAATACACTTCAGCTTTAAGTTGAACTGATTCTCCATAAGCACCACAAATCATTTGATCAGTTCTACAGTTTCACTCTTATTTGACAAGAAAAACACCCAAGTAAAACGTGAGTAATCATCAGTAATAACAAGACAATAAGAGTTGCGAGAAAGACTCAAAACATGAACGGGACCAAACAAGTCCATATGCAGCAACTGAAAGACTGATGAAATAGTATTAATCAGTGTTGGCTTATGAGATTTACGATTATATTTACCCAAAGCACAAGCCACACATTTTTCAATAGTAACAAAATCTATGACGGGTAAACCACGCACCAATTCATTTTTAGCAAGACGATTTAGATGTTTAATATGTACATGACCAAGATGACGATGCCAAAGCGTAGCATTATGTTGTGAAACTTTTGAAAAAAAAGCATGTTATTTCATCAGGAACATTTTTGTTCATGTCGATCACATAAGCATTAGCTATTCTCTATGATCTCACAAGAACTTAATCTTCTGGCATGATGAAACCAGGTTTGAAAATCAAACACTCTTTGTTGGTAAAATGGGTTGAAAAAACTTATCACAGATTTGAGAGACACTCAACAGACTATGTTTCAACTCAGGAACAAAATTAACATTTTCAAACTTTAGAACACCATTACTTACAGTACCCTTCTGCGTAATCTTCCATTTCTCTCCTCCCACAAAGGAAACATACCCACCGTTAAATATTTAAATGTCGTGTAGCTGGGAAATGTCTCATGTCAAGTGCCTGGAACAGCCACTATCAACATACCAATGTCTGATGATATTCCTCTATAGCTGTCCCTGCACGATGTGTGAGATCAGTTAGTTTTTGGTACCCAGTCCATAGTAACACCGGGTGAACCTAAGTCATCTAAAGTTGTCATGGGTTTCCATGACATGTCTTTCCGATCATCTAATATGGAACTTGATGACTTGATCACCGGAGATTTAGGCAGTCATTCATATTTATTTTTAAAATATTTGCTATTATTTGTACTAATTGATGGCTTAGTATCTGGTTTGCGAGTAGGAGACGTAGATGAATTTGTCTTCCTAACTTGTTTCGGTCCAAAAACCAAGTTGGTTTTTGAGATCAAAGCACAGTTTCTACCACCTTTAAGAAACATGTTAGGCTTGGTCTGATGAGGACTAAACCTACAAGATTTTTTTCTGTTCCAATCACCGTCAGAGGGATTAGCCTGGTGATACCCGAAGTCTCGTCGATAGGTATTCCTCTGACAGAATTCATAATATGGTACATATGGACGGTGTGGACAATTTCTAGCGATATGACCGGGATTGCCATAATTAAAACACGTTTGACTTTTTATATGAAATACATTGTGGTCAACTCCTTGTCTGGACCTGTTTCATGGACCAGTTTTCTTTGCCTGGTGTATACTACTCGACAAATTGTTTGGTTTATCACCTTTCTGATCATTAGAGCATCCCTCTTCAACCAACTTAGGCGATGAGTATTTATTAGAATTTTTTATATTTTTAAACTTATTAAAAACCACATCACCAGAATTCAAAGTGTTAACGGAATCAAGCACACAATTGTCTTTGCTCTTAAATCCAGAGCCAACACAAACAGTTGAAATAACAGAATTTAAAACAGGTAATTTTAAAGAAACATCAGAATTAGTGTCTTTATAATTCAAAACAGGCAAATCATCATCCTCATCAATCCAATCCTCGACAATTACTTCATCTGCACATGAAGTAAACGCATTAGTATCATTCACCCCTGAGGTTGACTAAGTAGTTTTTATTGAATCAGGAGCATCTTTGCCATTCTCATTTTTCTTACCATATTTCATGGTTTTTACCCTTTCATCCTGCTCTTTGGTAAGAAGAAGACTATTGTAATTCTCGTTGTATGGAGGGGGTACGGAACTGTACCCAATCCCCTCTCCAACATTTTCTTTCCACCATAATTGATTCTCAATCATGGAGTTAACAACAGTACTAGAGCCTTTGAATTTTTTGAAGTCTAGTTAAGCTCAGTTAAATTTATCAGTTAAATTATTAACTTCTAATTTAGAGGCTTCCAGTTCAACAGTTAACTTGGCAATTTTTTTTAGCATCCAGATGATGAAAGCATTTTATACTAAAATCTGATGGAAGTTTAGAAAAATCCTTTTTCTGTGCATCAATTTTATCTCTGAAAGCTTTTTCGTTTTTCTTAAGAGCAAAATTTTCACATTTTATTGCTTCCATGTCTCTAAGCAAGTTACTATTATGAGATTTGTAGAGATCTACATTATTAATGCAAGCTTGAGAACATAGTTGAGAACTTACCTTGGATGAGTTGGAGGGAGTGAAAGACATGAAAGAAAATTGAAGCTTCTTAACTTATTCCTCAGCTGCATTCTCTTCTTCAGCAATTTCTACACGAGAGAAGTTTGCAGTCTGATTATCTAAGATGAGAGCTGTCATTTGATCATTCCATGAGAATTATTGAGCTACCATACCCCATTCACCTTCTGCCGTACCTGTCCCGTTGTCTCCCCTAGCATTTCCCACTAGAACCAGCGCCGTTTCTCTGTTCCCTTCCTTTGCAGGGTTAGTGCATTCACCAGTAAAGTGACCCGGCTCGTGACAATTGTAACATCTTAGAGTGTCCTTATTAAATCCCACCTTCTGATTTGCTGGCATGTTCTAGTTGTTTCTACTTGTTCTTTTAGAAAACTTCTTTGCATGAAATACCTCCATAGCGATTTGCCAAGAGATATTAATTTCTTCTACATCATTAGGATGAATTTGATCTAGCTGAGCAGCTACTCTAGTTGAACCAGATCTCCAGCAAGAAAGGTATTGTAACATTTCATGAACCCCGCCATGAAGACAATGTTTTCCTGAGTTTCCTTTGAAATGGAGGAAATCTGACTGGAACCCTGACTATAAGAAGTGGCAGATGTCTGAGGTTTAATAGTAGCAGCAAATGGTTGAGCAGGTTCAGGAAAGAACTCATGAGCTGGTTGTGGTGGGACTTGAGAGAATTGACCCTGAGTGGACTTAAACATGGAGAAATTGTTCTGAGGCTGATATTGCTGAGTATACTGTCCTTGAGAAGCCTTGAACATTGAGAAGCTGTCTTGAGAAATGAGTTCATTGTTGGAAGCAAAACTGTAGCCAGAATTCGCATGGTTTATAGCACGCTGCTTGTTATCCATGTCACAAGCCTTTATGATTGCCATAACTTCTGACAGTGTTAATCTATTGAGATCTTCCGTCTTCATAATCACCGCAACATTCATATCCCAGCTTTGAGGCAGGGAATTGACAAGTTTATTGTTTGTTTCAGCGGATGTCAGATTGATAGTTGCATATCTCATCTCAGTCACAAGGGTTATGAACCTGTGCAGCTGAGTTTCCAACGATTCTCCCATAACATGGTTAAACATATTGAACTTCTGTCGCAAGAGACCTTGACAAAATTCTTCTCATTTACTCATTACCCTCATACACTTCAATCAGGGCTTCCCACAGTGCCTTATCATACTGTCGTTATCTAAATCCCAAGGCAATCTCAGGTGAGAGTGCCATGGTTAAAGTGGAAAGTGCCTTTTCGTCCTCTTCAACCTTTTCAAAATAAGTATCATCGTACAGCTCAACAGGTTTCATAGCAACTTCCTCAGAGTTTTCTCGTTGGTATATGATAACTTGAGGACCTCTAACAATACTTCTCTATACCTTGGCATATTTCATTTTAACGTATTTTTCAAATCTGAACTTCCACTCCCTAAACCCCTCAGGACACAACAAACGAGGTATACGAGTGGTGGTTCCCATTATGGAGTTCAATTCTTGACGCAGTGTGGAATTAGATTATCTGTTTGTTATTTGGTCCATTTTTAATGAAATTTAGAACTGGTCAAGTAAACAAAGACCAAGTAATGAATTAATTAATTAAACTGAGGCCCAAAACTGATAAGGCCTAAGTAGATGATCCGGCCGAGAACTAGGATGATTGGCAAAGAACATGTAAGGCCCCGTTCCCGGTAGCCCAACATTGGACGTTGGATTTACTCATAAATGCAGTTCTTACAAATCAGAGTTAATTAAAACTTTTCGAGGAAACGTTAACTTAAAACATTTACTACAAAACATTTAATCTTTTCTTTAAAACCATAACATAAAAAACATCATATTTAAAACATCATTTCTTCCATCTTCAGATGCCAGCCCTTCAATCCATGCCAGGTGCCATCCTCATGCTAGCTCTTCAGTCTGATCACCTGCGTGCATACTAAAAGTCAGCTACGCTGAGTGAGTTCTAGTTAATCAGGCGACATACAATACATACGCATAACAATCATACATACATATCCGAAGATACATATACATACTTAATCAGTTACCCTACTACCAAAAATACATACATACATATCTACAATCACTACCCTCAGTCTACCGAGAGTACGTTCATAGTCCGCCGTCTATACCTGTACTCAAGTTCGTGAACACGTAAAAGGTCTGCAGTCCTTACCTATGTTAACCAATTATAGTACGTGCAAGGTCCGCAGTCCTCCCCTATACCATCCTATATTAACAACACGTACAAGGTCCACAGTCCTTCCCTATGTTGCAACATATTTTATAGCACGTGCGAGGTCCGCAGTCCTCCCCTATGTTACCACAATACTATTACAGCATGTGTAAGGTCCGCAGTCCTTCTCTATGCTGGCTCCTAATTAAAGTATGTA
This sequence comes from Bidens hawaiensis, assembly GCF_021521415.1. Lineage (NCBI taxonomy): Eukaryota > Viridiplantae > Streptophyta > Magnoliopsida > Asterales > Asteraceae > Bidens > Bidens hawaiensis. Next base: position 493,087 of record NW_027492130.1, on the reverse strand, counting down.
TAAGGCCCACAGTCCTTAACCACGTTCTCATCTATCATCTATATTACGTATAAGGCCCGCAGTCCTTAACTACGTTCTCATCTATCACCTATGTCACGTATAAGGCCCACAGTCCTTAACTACGCCATCATCTGCCAAGTCTATATCCAACAGAATTTAGATGGATTTACCATCCTAACTTACTATGTCGGACGTAGAACTCACATACCATTCTTGTACATGTATACACCTACTTCACATCTACAATAATTACATTGTAGCATAAGAACACTCTAGGCGTTCTCCACCTCATTCATTTAGCAGTCCTACTCCTTGTCGATGCGTGCAATATCCGAAGATCGTTCACTCCCCGACAAGTGTTCATTCATAACTTACATACACCATTCATAAATCATATATAGCAATCATATCTTCAATCTATCACCTGGTGGTACATGCAATATCCGAAGATCGTTCACGTACCGACAAGCTTTCATTATCATTCAAGACATATATACATACAATTCATACATGGCATACACTTACCATTTAAGGTAAGTGTATTAACTAGTCACATCGAGTATGCACACAGCCCCGAAAACATAACAAGGAAGTGGGGCTAGAAACTCACCTGAACTCGGTTACTTCTTCCGTTAATGGTTATTCCATCTTGAGATGTGCACGACTAACTGTATAACAATTACATGTATCAACTATCTATCGCTACCCATATTGCGTTTCTAGTTTAATTATAACCCTCAACAAACGGGGTCCGGGGGCAGCACCCCTAGCAACAAGGTTCTAGGGGCGGCAGCCCCTAGCAGGGTTCAAGGGGTAGAGCCCCTGGCTTGGGTCGAGCTGCCAGGTCAGCTTGGAAAAAATTTATTTTCATTAACTGTCTTAACACATTTTCCATTAGGATTTAAAATTATTATATTATTCTCCATCACACTTACTGTAACGAATTAAGCCTAATTCGTTATTAGATCACAGTCTAATTCGTTATCTAGAACATGATCTGGTTCGTTACCCAGCTTCGTTGTCCTGATTCGTTAGTTAATTCGTTATCTTAGTTCATTATCTGGTTCGTCATATCATCATAACGAATTGGACCTTTATAACAAACTGGTCCTTTAACGAACTGAACCATTAACGAACTGAGCCCTTAACGAACTTAGGGTTCATTCGTCAGTTCTTCCTTAACGAACTACTTAACGAATTGGAGTTAGTTCGTCATCTTTCTCCTTAACGAATTGGATACGAACTAAGGCTAGTTCGTTAACTTCCCGTTAATGAATTAGGGTTAGGTAAGAGAATGTCAGAAACATTCTCTGACTTAACCTTCCTCGTACCAGCCGCCTTTCCGGTGCCGCCTTTGCCGGAAAACCGGGATCTCGCCGGAAAAGCGAGATCTCGCTTATTTCACCACCATTTTCACCGTTTTTCGTCCCGTTCGATCCAAATCTAAGCTTGGGTGACCCCTAGGCTCGTCTTAGATTCGGTTTATACCCGATTCCACCGGATCTCGTGACTTTAACGGTTTAAAGGTGTCGGCTCTTCGTTTCAGAACTAGATCTAACGGGTTTGGATCTCTACAACATCATACTATCATTACCTCGGGTTGGGATCGGCTCTTCTTCGTGATTACGGCTAGAGAGAGAAAGAAATATGAGAGAGAGCTAAGTGTGTGTTTGGGTGGTGTATGGAATATCTGTGAAATGAATGAAAAATGGGAATTTAAGGTTTATATAATTATGGATCATGGGCTTAAGCCCATGGTCTCTTCCTTCTTTCCCAAGACCATAACCCATATCCATTACCCAACACTAACCCGACCTATACTAACTCCTACTTTATTTAATTATTTATCCGCTAACCCAAGTAAACTTCCCACAATTATTAAATAATATAATTAATATCATCTTAGAAATTTTGGTATGTTAGAGAACACCTGTTGACCGAGAACAAGCGTTGACCAAGAACAAATAATTCTGACCGAGAACCCAAAAATGTGACCGAGAACTATCAGATTTGCCCGAGAACTGTTGAGTTTAGACTAAAACCTACAAATCAAGCCGAGACCTAAGAAATTCTCCCGAGAACACTGAAATTTCAGCGATAAAACTGAAAAATTAACCGAAAACGATCAATTTTGCACGAGAACGATTTGATCAGTTAGATTTGGTAACAACTAAATCCCTAAATCAGTGGGATTTGAATTATTTCCAAAGAAAACTCAATGTTTGACCAAAAACGTTTCTTTTCTTCTCCGACGTACTGTTCACCGCAAAAAACAAACACCAAGACGATCAACACAAAAAAAAATTTTGAATCTATGATATCACAACCGAGCCTAGAATAGGTCTATAGGCTCTGATACCAATTTTAAGTCCTTATAATAGATCTTTCAATATGATATCAACGACCTCGTCGTTATTGCGGAATATAACACGAGATGATTCAACACCAAATAATTAAACACCTATAGAACACACCCAAGATGCTTCAAAACACACGTATATTAACGTTGGGTGCTTAAGCACAAGATTACACAAACACACATTCACCTACTCTTTGAACGGCTAACATAACCCTACATACAATATGTCTATATATAGGGACTACAACCTTGCCCATTACAAGCCCAAGCCCACTGAGATCATAGAGATCTCAGTTTACATATTAAACCAAACATAATACAAAACAAACTAAGACCAAAGTACAAACCAACTAATATAAACCCAACATGCGGTGCCTGTTGGGATCAGTCTCTCCTGCGTTTTATCAAGGACCTCGTTTTTCATAACAGATTCTGAAGTTGGTGAGGCAATAGTGGTTGTGCCACTTCTCAATATAACAGTGTTGGATGATGCATTAGGGTTTGTTATAGTGTTGCTTGGAAGAGTGCCAGGTGGTCTTTCAGACAATTGTCGGGCAATCTGTCCGATCTGAGTTTCTAGATTCTGCAATGATGTTTGTTGACTTTTTAGGTCAGCTTCATGCTTTAACAATACTCCACTAATATCAACAGCTCTTGATTCGGCCTTATTTTCTGCTTCATTTGTCTTGGTCATGATTTAGATCAACATTTCTTCAATTTTTTAGTAGCTCGGATTTTGTTGGCTAATGGAACTTTTTTCTTGAAATTGAGGTTTGGGTTCAAAAGATTGATTCATTAGCCTCTTTTAAAATCTGGGTAGAGTTTGAGTGTTTCCTCCGTCCTTCCAACTGAAATTCGAGTGGTTTCTCCATCCTGGATTGTAGTTGTTGCTGAAAAGCATTGTTTTGATGGGAGATGAAGTCAACTTCTTCCATTGCCATAATGGCTTTTTTGCAATCACACGTCTTATGAGTTCCTCCACAGGTGTCACAGGTGATCTTCGTTTTTGATAGATTGGCTTGAAGTTGTTCAAATATTTTAGAGACTGCTTCAAGCCGTGCGGTGACAAGAGTGTTGGAATAAACGTGGTGCATTCCTTTATGTGTTGGTGTAGATATTGGTGGGTTATAAACGAAACCCTTCTTTGCTGCCCTTTACATGATTTCAAATGCTTCGTTAGGTGATTTGGATCCCAGGCCTCCACCGGCGACTTGGTCGATGGCCTGTTTGTTTTGCTGGATTGTGCGTCAAAGAAAGTTTGTACTTGTAACCATACGCTCATTCCATGATGTGGGCATCTTTTTAGAATACTTTTGTATCTCTCCCATGCTGCATGTAACGAGTCAACATCATCGGTCTGAAATTCGGTAATGTTGGCTCGATAGTTGGTTATCAGGCGGAAAGTATTTGAGGAGAAACTGCTCAACCATCTGGTCCGAGTTGGTGATGGAACCAGAAGGAAGAGATTCTATCCATTCTAAGGCTTGACCATTTAGAGAGAAAGCAAAGAGTTTGAGTTTGATTTGATCTTCTCAATAGTTTTGAATTTTAAAGGTTCCGCAAATTCGTAAGAATCAAGGTATATGAGAATGAGGGTCTTCGTTGAGGTGACCATGAAACTGAACTGAATTTTCCACCATATGAATGGTGCTTCAATAATTTCTAAATGTTCGGTGATATCAGGTGGAGCCACTCCATTGCGGTAGCCTTCGAGGGTTGGCTTGGAATACTCGCTCATATTCGGCTCATTGATTTGTGCTTCCATCATTTCTTCGGTTTGATTTTCTCCTGATGCTGTGGCATCTACTGACTCGTCTTTGATTATTTCAATGGTTTCTGCAGTCCGTTTACGTATTTGTTGGCGAAAAATTCGTATCGTTTTAGAAATCGGAGAAACTAACCCAGGTCCGAATGTAGAGGACATACATGGGATTAAATCAAATTTAAACTATTTAAATTAAAAGTAAAGGTTAGTGAAAGTTAAACTAAAGGCTAGGCTAGCCTTAAAAAAATCAAATCTAATAGTTAAAAAATAAAATATAGAAATTTGTACAATTTATAAACAATGATTTAATTAAAACTTGGATCGTTCTTAGAAACGTACCGTTTCCCCGGCAACGGCGCCAAAAATTTGATGTGTGTGTGCGGTGTGTTTAAAATGGTTGGAATGGAATTTTAGCTTTCGCACAAGATCGTGTTTTAAAAATTTATAAAAGAGACACAAAATAGGCAAGTGTACCTATCGTATATGTAGAATAGGTAAGAACCAAGTATCGATCCGTGAACACAAATGTTTCTAATAATAAATCTTCATTTTACATTAATTGGAGAGTTAAATCATCTTTGATTTTCAAACTTTAATAAAAGTACTTATATATAATATACAGGTGACAAGATGAGAAATTCTAAATGAGTAAATCAATTATATGAAGGTTATCATGTAAGATCAAGAATCCACTCCCTTCTTCCTTGATGATTATTAAGTAAAAATGTGATAAACTTTCCCTAATAATATATGATAGAATAGTCCCTCATTTCTAAGTGAACATATTCTATGACATAAAAAAAAGTAGCATGCGTATTTTCAAATCCATCCTTGCTTAATCTCGTATTAACACGAGAACGTCAATTTAAGTAGGTAAGTAGTTTAGTAAAGTTGAAAGATTAGGATTGACTTCGATTTCTCAAATACCAATTCTAACAACTTCGGGTGGTTATAGTTTATTCGCACAACCTCCCCTTCGTTGATTTAATTAGGTTATATTTACACATTCCATTAACATAGATTTCATTAAATAGCATAATAACCTAAGCAATCGTGTTAACGCTGTTATTTCAGAATTATCAAAACTAGAGATATAGATCATAGCTTATATATCATCATTTCCAAGTACAATATAAGGATCAATGTTTTATCTTGAATAAGTTATCAAGGTATTCTTTTTACCATTTCTAGTCTCCAAGAACATGAGTGAATCATGAATTATTGTTAATCAACAACCTTGATTTGTTGAGTTAAAGTGATAAAACATTTTTCATCAAAGGATAATTGAAAAATAACCATATGTACTTTACCAAACTAAATCACATGTTAATATAATCATAAAGGAAAACAAAGCTTCCTCATAGAAATTAGATGGTAAATGGAGTTATCTCATAATGAGCATGGTTATGAATATCAAAAGAGATAAAGATAACAAACACATGATCAAACTATAACAATCTAACCAAATGTGGATGAATCTTCCTTCTTCAATGGTGATGGATGATGATGATGGATGATGGTGATGATAACCACCAAGCCTTCAAACTCTCCACAAGACCTTCGATATGAGTGTAAAGTTGGTGTTTTTATAAGAGAAACCCGTATAGAAGTTTTCTTCAAGCACACCAAATGAGTGCAACATGCTCCTCTATTTATAGGTAGTATAGGCACTCAGGAACGCCCCTGTGACCATCTGTCCACTCGCATTAAATCCTATGTCAGATCGTATATGCTAGCTCACCACGGGGGCGTGCTTCCTGAGGCACGGCCCCGTGTTTTTGGGTGTCTGTTATATCTTTTTTTGTCTTTTGTGAAAGGTGACCACGGCCCCATGTTCTCTTAAGCAAGGCCCAGTGTCCAGCTTTCTAGTATTTTGTATTTTCTTGCAGATTTTTGTCTTTTCTGAAAGGTGAGCACGGCCCCGTGTTATCTGAAGCACGACCCCATGTTCTCTGAAGCACGACCCATGTTATTTGAAGCACGGCCCCATGTTTTCTGAGTCACGGCCCCATGTTCTCTGAAGCACAGCCCCATGTTCTCTGAAGCAGGGGGGTTGTTGTTGTTTTCTTTGGTTTTTCGTTATCATTTCATTCGTTTCTTCGTTTGAGGCTTGGATTCACCTGAAAGTACATTTTAACATGATAAGTAGTTATTTTAACTATATTATATGATAGAAGTTGCAGTTTTTAGAGATTATTTGATGCTAAAAGGATGTATACTTTTATATAGATCAAGTGGTACCATGTTGATTGTCAACGATACACAACTCCTCCTGCGGGCAAGGCTCCTCATTGGATGTTAGATTATGAGAGTTTATTTAAATCGTTTACTGCCATAGTTGATCAACCTGACGAAGACTTGTGCGTGCTTAGTTAGAAGATCAATTGTTTAACACACCAAGGTCTTCAACGTCTAATTATGATGATGTAACATATGATGATCTTCCTGATACGTCTGATGTTATTTCCATTTCATAGGATGATGGTCATTTTGTTGATTCCTCTTCAATTCCATTTCCAGAAACTCTTGAAATTGGTGAATCGTCTCATGATGCTGAAGAGAATCTTACTAAATTAATTGATAATGTTATTGTTCCTAGAAATCCCACTCTTCGGATTCATATTTATCATTCTCCAAACAACATCATTGGTAATCTTGATGTTGGTGTACAAACACTCTATCAAATTGCTAATATGAGTTATGTTAATGCATTATGTGCGTATGTCGATATGCATTCTTTAGGAATCATGAATCTCACAAAATACACTTTCTTTCTACCTCAAATTGAACCAACAAGTGTTTGTATGGCACTTGAATATTCTTCATGGGTAGACGCAATGCAAGAGGAACTTCAACAATTTAGTCGACCGGGTTTTTGGGATCTCATTGACAAGCCTGATAGAGTTAAGAAGCCAATTCCAACCAAATGGGTATTAAAATGTAAGAAGGATGATCGTGGGGTCATCATCCGAAATAAAGCACGTTTGGTTGTGCAAGGATTTCATCAGCAAGAAGGAGTAGATTACAAGGAATAATATGCTCCAGTTGCACGATTGGAGGCTATACGAATATTTTTGGCCTATGCAAATTTCAAGAATATTAAGGTTTATTAAATGGACGTCAAGAGTGCGTTTCTCAATGGGGAACTTCATGAAGATGTGGTTGTGAAGCAACCTCCTGATTTTAAATATCTGAACTATCCTGACCGTGTTTAACGGTTAAACATGGCACTTTATGGTCTACACCAGGCCCCGAGGGCTTGGCAAGGCACACTTGTTGACCACCTAATGGATAATGGCTTCAAACGAAGGACTGTTGATTGTACTCTCTTTTACAAGACTATCTGAAAAGATTTGCTCCTCGTCCAAATATATGCCGATGACATCATATTTGGTTTACGAACGACAAGTGTGAAATAAGCTCGATGGGGAAGATGCACTGCTTCTTAGGGTTGCAGGTTCATCAGTCTGATGCAGGTATTTTTATTCATCAGACAAAATATATGAATGATGTGTTGAGCCAATTCAATATAACTGCCGGAAAATCCCTTCGACGCCTCTTCCTATGGGTCACAATTTGTCACCGAATGAATTGGAGGATACCGTGATCCAACCCTGTACCGAGCAATGATAGGTTCTTTAATGTATCTAACTACTTCTCATCCCGATATCATGTTTGTTGTTTTTTTATGTGCAAGGTATAAATCAAGTCCCCGACTGACTCATATGGCGGTGGTTAAACGTATACTTCACTATATGAGGGGTAATTTTAACACCGGATTATGTTATCCCAAGGGTGATAGCTTTGATCTCACTGCGTTTTCCGATTCGGACAATAGAGAATGCAAGATCAATTTCAAGTCGACTACACCGGGTTGTCAATTTCTAAGAAGTCGGCTTGTTTCCTGGCACTGTAAGAAGCTGACAATGCTCTACACTTCAACTGCCAAAGCAGAGTATGTGCAAGCCTCGAGTTGCTATTCATATGCTCTTTAGATCTAACAACACTTGCAGGATTACGGTTTGAAGTTTATTACTACTCACATATTTATTGATAACTCGACTACTATATATAACGAAGAACCCTGTGCACCACTCTAAGACGAAGCATATCGAAATTCGATATCATTTTATCCGTTATTGTTTTAAAAGAAATTAATTGATCTAGAAAAAGTGCACACGTATTTTCATAAAGCTTATCGGTTTACCAAAGCTTTTGATAAAACTCGCTTTAATTTTTTGATTGGTTTAAATGGACTGAAAATTCATGCAAATATCTTTAAGCTCAGAGAATCATTTTTCGGTTTGTAAAGTTTATTTTGTTTTGGTTATTTTAATATTTTGCTTTTTGGGGGAGAAAATAAGAAATATACAAAATATTTAAATATTTTAAAAAATACAAAAACATTAAAAAAATGCTCCTCAAAAAAGAGTTTTGAAGCAAAAAGAGAAAATGATAGTACATTGATCATCTATTCCCATATCTTGAAAGAAATAAGCTTAGAAGACCGAGTGCTTAATTGCATTCGTGCATTGATAGGTCTTAAACAAACTGTTAAGGTAAAATACGTGATATAAACATAAAGAACTGCCCAGTTGAAAGGGGTGTTGGTCTCTTCCAAAAGTTTTGGTAATGAAGGCATAAATGTAATAGTCTGTCATACTCAAGCCATATGTCTGTTTAATCACCAAAAGCAAAAACTCTAAAAAAATGAATCTAGTTTATGGTTAATGCTTCAACGGTGTATGGTCTTATGGCCTCAAATCCTGTATTGATGGGATGCATCCGGTTTCTGGTCACTGTGAGTCTTTATATGGCTTATTATCAGGGTATTCATAAATATGAATATTTCAAACGATTTTAGAGAGAACCCAAAGTTATTAAACTTGATCACTGTTGTACATCGTACAAATTCATTACTGACTTGATCAAAATCCGTTGTTAGTCATTCATTGTTCCTCCCTTGCGCGCGTTTTAATACCAGTAAGAAACGTGCCCCAGGGGATATAATGTATGTAAGCCTACAGATGAATTCGTGCATACCCACTCACGGTAAAGGAAGCTTGGTGTATTGCTGGATAACTGGGGTATACTTTGTAGTGGGGAATATGAGCTTAGATTGCTTATAAATCTATAAAATCTGTATTTTGATCAGCAGCATAATGGTTTAACTCAAGTTGGGATGACATGGTAAAAGTCAAACTAGGCCTGAACCAAGATTAGGGGCTGATAGTTTCTGATATTATATGCCTTAATTAAAAAATTAAATCATGTCATAAAAATACTCGAAGGTTTGTTATAAGATTTAAGTTGCCAACAATATCAATGAATGACTTAATGCCAGTTATAATAATGTCGAAATATAAAACTGAGATGGAAGGACGATTTGGTCGATATGATTCTCTGCTCAACTCACAAACATATGTATTGCTTTCATAGACTAGTTTTAATATGTATTGCTTGATAACGGGGGTATACCTTGTAGTGGGGAATATGAGCAGATTGCTTATAAATCTATAAAATCTATATTTTAATCAGTAGCATAATGGTTTAACTCAAGTTGGGGTGACATGGTAAAAGTCAAACTAGGCATGAACCGAGATTAGGGGCTGATAGTTTCTGATATTCTGTGCCTTAATTAAAATATTCAATCACATCACAGAAATACTCGAAGGTTTGTTATAGGATTTAAGTGGGCAACAATATCAATGATTGACTTAACGCTAGTCATAATAACGCCGAAATATAAAACTGAGATGGAAGGGCGATTTGGTCGATATGATTCTCTGCTCAACTCACAAACATATGTGTTGCTTTCATAGACTAGTTTTCATATTTGTTCTTGTTTTATTTGTTTTAAATTCAAAAATAATCAAAAATATAAAAATATTGTGATTTTAGTTTATTTTATACTTTTTTCGATTTTCTAGCTAAATGGTACAAATTTGAAAAAGAAAATACCAAAAAGATTTTCCCACGTTTTTTTAAATTCTTTTACTTAATTGTTTTAAGTTAGTCGGCTTTAAAGTAGTTGATTTTAACTTATGTGTTTTGAACGCAAAGCACGTTAATGTATTGCATCATACTTTGTGTCGTGAGATTCTTAAGGTAATATTCATCAGGACACGGGTTTTCGATGCATTATTTAATTCTTAAAATTTGAAAAACAAAGTTAATCATTATTTAAGGTTTTAGTTAATTAGTTTAATAATTCCCCCTCAAATATCATTACTAAATAGGCGTGTCAGTAAGTCGAGTCTAATTAGCTAGTATGCGTAATTTATAGAGTCTTGTGGGTTCCGGACTTACTTAGCTGTACTAGAGTCGACCGGTACACTTGCCGGTTAGTAGTTTAAGAGTCTAAAATTATTTCTTAGTGTCTAGATTAGCATATTTTAGTTAATAAATTATTTGACTACTTTTAGCACATCAAGGCAGATCGGTCATTTTTCCCATCTATTTATAAAAACATTTTAATAATTAAATTAATATATATATATATATATATATATATATATAAGATATCTCACTCTCTCTAGCTCAAACTCCCCCCCCCCCTCTCCCTCTCTCTCTCTTCCTGCACACACACTCTCTGTCATCACTACAAAATACCCACATAATCACCACCACACAACCTCAAACCGCCGGCCACCGCCATTTCAACATATTTGTGAAATTGGGGTTAAGCGCGATTAATTTTCTTCTCCACGACTCTTTGTGTTCACCATGGTATCCATTTTTCTGTTCAGATTTTTAGGGGCTTGGCAAATAAGGACAAGATTTCTGGCTAGATCTATTATTGTGGTCATTTTGTGACTAGATCACCGCCATAGTAAAATCCACAACCATCAATTTCAAACATATCTAAACTTCATTGGTTCAAATTTGGATACAGTAGCCGGTGGCGGCGCCGGCAGAGGTTGTAGATTGTGGCGGAACCGGACGTTGGAGATATGTTTTTTTGAGGTTGTGGCTTCGTGGATGTTGGAGGTGGTGGTCACAAGCGGTGGAGTCAGGTTGAGACGGTCACATGTGGTGGACTGGTGGTCACTGACTGATCTGTCTTAAGAGAGAGAGAAAGAGAGAGATGGTGAAATAAGATAATATGTATATTTTGTTGGGTAAAATGACTGATCTGCCCTCATATGCGATGCACATGACCAGAGTTAACGAGAAAAAGTAACTGAGTTAGGGTTAAAGGACAAACGGTGTAGCATTTTGTAAATGTAAAGTACAAATCATGTTACTTTTGAAGATAAGTATAATGAGAGAAATCTGATACAAACATAAAGGACAATTTTTGTGATTATGTCTATATTATTTAAATATTAGATTTCGGTCTTGAAGAGAGTTCTCTGTCCTCAACAGGTGATTTCGGTCGAAGTATTGGTTCTCTGTCCAGATCCAGTGTTTTCGGTCTAGCTTTTGGGTTTTCTGTCCAGTCCCACCGAGAACATGAGTTCTCGGTCAACAGAGAGAGTTCTAGATCAACAGATCAACCTAGAACCCTTAGTTTGACCACACGTTTTCGGTCAAACGACCTGAAAACCCTAGATCTAAGGATTCACGCGATTTCGGCTGAAAACCCTTTGAGTTTCTCCTCGATAAATGGGTCATCTTCTCCAAACAATAGAAATCCCCATTGACACCAAAACCTGTAGCTTCAAGAACCTCGCAATATATTCTAACACAAATCACAGCCATAACAATCATTCATCCTAAATGATATCCATCACAGGAACACCAATTAAGCATCAATTTTAGTCAAACACCATTCACAAATGACCAAACATACTTCCCTTCTTACCTGTTAATAAGAAAATGGATCACGAGATAACTTTGAAATATAGGATCTTGTTTGTATTGATTAGCACGGAATATCATAGGGTTGTCTTGATTGGCCAGAAGAGAAATTTAAAGTATTTTTGAAATTATGAAACCAATAATTCAAATGATATCTTTTATATTTCAAGAATAATTGATATGGGCCGAAAACCCTTATGGGCTGAGAACCCTGATATAACCTAGGCCTAGATAATTAAATCCATGATAATTATATATGAATCACATGGGCTAAAAACAACTTCAAGCCTAGCACGGACTTGACTGTGGTTTTAAAACGATATCTTATATAATCCTTTTCGACGAGAGTAATTAAAAGGTAAAAATTGAATACAAATAAAATAAAATAAATAAAAAATATGTAATCACTCGGCCTTCTTATGATTTTGACAAAACATTGCGATCAGATTTCAGTTTCGAAAAAAATGCAGCCATTAAGAAAAGATCCAAACATGGAATCACATTGATTAAGATTCTTTCACAAAGATCCATGTTCAGCGTTGTTATTACATAAAGAGACAGGTTGATAGCAGGTATAATAGACTTGCATGATTTTCATTGCATCAATGATACGAGTTAGGTTCAATTTGGCATAAATCTTATGTAACACCCTTGGCAAACATAACATCGTCCAACTCTTTGGCAAATCCCACATCGGCCGTGGACAAGAAAGATCCTTGGTTCATAAGTAAAATGTCATGCCTCTTCAATCACCAACGCGTTTTGGGCTTAGTTGGTTGTGGAGCACATGAAAACTCCACGGTTAAGCGTGCTTAGGTGGAGGTGGTACTAGGAGGGGTGACCTCCTGGGAAGTCTCCATCTGGGCAACCAAAAACAAATCCATGAGCTCTTTGTGGGCAGAGCAGACAATATTGGTGGTGCGAGGGGCCGGATGTTACATGTGGTATCAGATCCACTCTTGTGCCGTTCAGGATGATGGAACATGCCTCATCGAGGACGATGAGTCCAAAGGGGGGTTGTTTGTAACACCCTTGGCAAACAGAACATCTTCCCACTCTTAGGCAAATCCCACATTGGCCGTGCACAAGAGAGATCCTTGGTACATAAGTAAAATGTCCTGCCTCTTCAATCACCAACGCGTTTTGGGCTTAGTTGGCTGTGGAGCATATGAAAACTCCACAGTTAAGCGTTCTTAGGTGGAAGTAGTACTAGGAGGGGTGACCTCCTGGGAAGTCTCCATCTGGGCAACCAAAAACAAATCCGTGAGTTCTTCATGGGCAGATCGGACAATATTGGTGGTGCGAGGGGCCGAATGTTACATCTTAGATGGACATCACTCATGGACCTGTGATGCCTCCTATCTCTTCTCAAAGCGTATTTGGTTTTCCTCAGATCACCCGAATTTGTCTCCAACCCCCTAGTGCTCGATCAAAAGATTTTCTTTATACGAGTAAAAACGAAAGCTTTAAGGTTGAACGTTGGACTTACAAGCCATCCAGACTTACATGCCTTACATTCAGAGTGTTTAGGACTTATTTGAATGCCCCACTCTTGAATTCTAGTTTGAACCTTTAAGCTCTAAAAACAAACAAAATTTTCCAACTAAATATATATATATATATATATATAACCCTTTTTTTTACAACAAAACAAAGACATAATATTTTTGGAGATCAAGACACTAACGGGCTCGTGTATGAGTGGGTAATAACTTTTCTGCCTATTATTCGGAGATATGTATATGGAGACATTCACATTTCTCAAAATGACCCTCCACAGTAAGTTTAGCATATTTAGTTTATATCATATCAACTTTTACGCATCATGGAAAGCTACCATGCAAATGAATGATTGTTCTAGAGCCTTTTACGCATAGTAACTTCACCCGTTAGGCACACAAAATCAATTTTCCTATCATTTTCCAAATGTTGGATCAATTTTTATTTGAAAATATTTAAAGCTTTTAACAAGCCCATAACTGAATAAACATATCACTTCCCGGAAAATTATAGAAGACAGTTTAAAACACAGTCGCCCCAGTCACTCTCGGTTTTCAGGTAAATTACTCTCATGTATATCAACAAGTGGGTAACCGGACCAAACACATATATAAATACATGTCCCACAAACTTAGAACAACTGATATAATTTTAAGCGAAAGAATTAAAAACAAAACACATCACAATCGCCCCAGATGCTTTCAGTCTTTAGGTGAATGGCTATTCTGTATATCTACAAGTACACGACAGGACCAAACATATACAAGTATATTTCCTTCAAACTTGAGCAACCTAAAGGTCTAAAAAGTTCATTATAATCAAATAACAAGTTAGGACCAACACGAGCATCAGTCTCATTCTCTTCCAACCAACGCACATCATACGATTCCATTATCTTCTTAGTTGACTTGTTGTAGACTCTGTGGGCTGTATGACCAACATATCCAACAAAATAACAGTCATCAGCTTTGGCCCCAAACTTTGGAGTCAATTCAAGATTCAACAGACTACATGGACAACCAAACACCCAAAAGTGTGAAATATGGGCTTGTAACCGTATACAATCTCATATGAAGTCTTCATTTGAGACTTGTTGATCAGTACTCGATTTTGAACATAACATGCTGTGTTAACATCCTTAGCCCAGAAAAACAATGGCAGCTTTGAATCAAACAACATGGTTCTTGCCGCCTCAATGAGAGTTTTGTTCCTTTGTTCAGCAACACCTTTTTGTTGCAGTGTTCGAGCTGAACTATACCGTCGAAGCACCCCTTTTTGGCACAAAAATAGTTCAGTGAAGAATTCTTGAATTCTGTGCCATTGTCACATCGAATACACTTCAGCTTTAAGTTGAACTGATTCTCCATAAGCACCACAAATCGTTTGATCAGTTCTACAGTTTCACTCTTATTTGACAAGAAAAACACCCAAGTAAAACGTGAGTAATCATCAGTAATAACAAGACAATAAGAGCTGCGAGAAAGACTCAAAACATGAACGGGACCAAACAGGTCCATATGCAGCAACTGAAAGACTGATGAAATAGTATTAATCAGTGTTGGCTTATGAGATTTACGATTATATTTACCCAAAGCACAAGCCACACATTTTTCAATAGTAACAAAATCTATGACGGGTAAACCACGCACCAATTCATTTTTAGCAAGACGATTTAGATGTTTAATATGTACATGACCAAGATGACGATGCCAAAGCGTAGCATTATGTTGTGAAACTTTTGAAAAAAAAGCATGTTATTTCATCAGGAACATTTTTGTTCATGTCGATCACATAAGCATTAGCTATTCTCTGTGATCTCACAAGAACTTAATCTTCTGGCATGATGAAACCAGGTTTGAAAATCAAACACTCTTTGTTGGTAAAATGGGTTGAAAAAACTTATCACAGATTTGAGAGACACTCAACAGACTATGTTTCAACTCAGGAACAAAATTAACATTTTCAAACTTTAGAACACCATTACTTACAGTACCCTTCTGCGTAATCTTCCATTTCTCTCATCCCACAAAGGAAACATACCCACCGTTAAATATTTAAATGTCGTGTAGCTGGGAAATGTCTCATGTCAAGTGCCTGGAACAGCCACTATCAACATACCAATGTCTGATGATATTCCTCTATAGCTGTCCCTGCACGATGTGTGAGATCAGTTAGTTTTTGGTACCCAGTCCATAGTAACACCGGGTGAACCTAAGTCATCTAAAGTTGTCATGGGTTTCCATGACATGTCTTTCCGATCATCTAATATGGAACTTGATGACTTGATCACCGGAGATTTAGGCAGTCATTCATATTTATTTTTAAAATATTTGCTATTATTTGTACTAATTGATGGCTTAGTCTCTGGTTTGCGAGTAGGAGACGTAGATGAATTTGTCTTCCTAACTTGTTTCGGTCCAAAAACCAAGTTGGTTTTTGAGATCAAAGCACAGTTTCTACCACCTTTAAGAAACATGTTAGGCTTGGTCTGATGAGGACTAAACCTACAAGATTTTTCTCTGTTCCAATCACCGTCAGAGGGATTAGCCTGGTGATACCCGAAGTCTCGTCGATAGGTATTCCTCTGACAGAATTCATAATATGGTACATATGGACGGTGTGGACAATTTCTAGCGATATGACCGGGATTGCCATAATTAAAACACGTTTGACTTTTTATATGAAATACATTGTGGTCAACTCCTTGTCTGGACCTGTTTCATGGACCAGTTTGCTTTGCCTGGTGTATGCTACTCGACAAATTGTTTGGTTTATCACCTTTCTGATCATTAGAGCATCCCTCTTCAACCAACTTAGGCGATGAGTATTTATTAGAATTTTTTATATTTTTAAACTTATTAAAAACCACATCACCAGAATTCAAAGTGTTAACGGAATCAAGCACACAATTGTCTTTGCTCTTAAATCCAGAGCCAACACAAACAGTTGAAATAACAGAATTTAAAACAGGTAATTTTAAAGAAACATCAGAATTAGTGTCTTTATAATTCAAAACAGGCAAATCATCATCCTCATCAATCCAATCCTCGACAATTACTTCATCTGCACATGAAGTAAACGCATTAGTATCATTCACCCCTGAGGTTGACTAAGTAGTTTTTATTGAATCAGGAGCATCTTTGCCATTCTCATTTTTCTTACCATATTTCATGGTTTTTACCCTTTCATCCTGCTCTTTGGTAAGAAGAAGACTATTGTAATTCTCGTTGTATGGAGGGGGTACGGAACTGTACCCAATCCCCTCTCCAACATTTTCTTTCCACCATAATTGATTCTCAATCATGGAGTTAACAACAGTACTAGAGCCTTTGAATTTTTTGAAGTCTAGTTAAGCTCAGTTAAATTTATCAGTTAAATTATTAACTTCTAATTTAGAGGCTTCCAGTTCAACAGTTAACTTGGCAATTTTTTTTAGCATCCAGATGATGAAAGCATTTTATACTAAAATCTGATGGAAGTTTAGAAAAATCCTTTTTCTGTGCATCAATTTTATCTCTGAAAGCTTTTTCGTTTTTCTTAAGAGCAAAATTTTCACATTTTATTGCTTCCATGTCTCTAAGCAAGTTACTATTATGAGATTTGTAGAGATCTACATTATTAATGCAAGCTTGAGAACATAGTTGAGAACTTACCTTGGATGAGTTGGAGGGAGTGAAAGACATGAAAGAAAATTGAAGCTTCTTAACTTATTCCTCAGCTGCATTCTCTTCTTCAGCAATTTCTACACGAGAGAAGTTTGCAGTCTGATTATCTAAGATGAGAGCTGTCATTTGATCATTCCATGAGAATTATTGAGCTACCATACCCCATTCACCTTCTGCCGTACCTGTCCCGTTGTCTCCCCTAGCATTTCCCACTAGAACCAGCGCCGTTTCTCTGTTCCCTTCCTTTGCAGGGTTAGTGCATTCACCAGTAAAGTGACCCGGCTCGTGACAATTGTAACATCTTAGAGTGTCCTTATTAAATCCCACCTTCTGATTTGCTGGCATGTTCTAGTTGTTTCTACTTGTTCTTTTAGAAAACTTCTTTGCATGAAATACCTCTGTTGGTACATGTATGTCAGTAGTTCATAGTCTAGCATTTGTAATCGAGTCTGTAATGTAATTATGTTTTGTTTATGTTTGTTTTGTAATGCGCGAAGTTGTCAACAAGTTCGCTATGGCGAACTTGTTGAATCAGCGAAGTTATTGACAACTTCGCCTGTGGCGAAGTTGTCGTGTTTATATACTGTTTCAGACGAAACAGTTTGAGAAGTTCGTTTAGGGTTTTCGTTTCAGTTTTCAGTAACCGAGTTACGTGTCATAGTCTGTAACAGTGACCTCGGGTCACGTGTTTGTTATCAATATAACGTGGTTGGTTTATTGCTTGTGTGTTCGATCTCTACATACTCTACACTCGTATCTACCTACGCAGGGATTCCGCACCTGCGTTGTTAGAGACATCCCGTGTACGATCCGTCCAGGAACCTACAATTGGTATCAGAGCCAATCGGCTCGATTGTGAGGTTCGGGATTTCACGCGGGTGTAGAAAACGTCTCGTTTGACCTATTCGCGGGACGTGTTTTTGTTGGGATTAAGTTTTGCTAGTGCTTGACAGTCATTTTCAAGCCTTTGCATTGATCGGGAGCTGCTGGATTGACGAAAACAGATCTGAACAAACTTCCCTGTTCATCGGGCGAAGTTACCGTTCATCGGGCGAAGTTACCATTCTTCAGGCGAAGTTGCCGTCGCTGGGATTAGGGTTTTTGGCGAAGATATAAGGATTAGCGAAGTTAACTACAACTTCGCTCACTTCATAAGTTCGCCTTAGCGAAGTTATCCGCAACTTCGCTTCAAACCCAAGTTCGCTCAACTCATAAGTTCGCCAGAGCTAAGCGAAGTTATTCTTAACTTCGCCCAAATCAAGCGAATTTAAGATCTCAGCGAAGTTCTCTTTCAGCGAAGTTAACCTTCAAGCGAAGTTATTCTTAACTTCGCCAACTGAGCTGTTTCAATATTTTTTTTGTTTTTTTCAGGTTTTTCAGGTTTTTGCAAGGATGTCGTCGATCAATATCTCCGATTTGGTCAAGATGGAGGTAGAAGCGGGGTCTGCCACTAAGGCCCCGAGGCTTATGAAAGGAACTGACTTCGTGGCATGGAAGGATAGATTCATCCAATACATCAAATACCAGGATGCCAAAATGTGGGTGTGCATCCAGGATGGATATATCCCTCCTACTATGCAATACGAAGGCCGTGACGTAGTTAAGAAGTACAGCAAAATGGAGGACGAAGAAAAGAAAATGTACGAGGCCGAAAGCAAGGCACATGCTGCGATAACAATGGCACTTCCTCAAGAAGTTCTCCATACGTTCCGAAAATACACTTCTGCAAGAGAGCTTTGGGATGCTCTTGAAAATAGATTCGAGGGGAATGTGGGTATCCGTGCATCAAAGGTAAAACTTTTGAAGACCCAGTTCTCCGTCTTCAAATTTTTGAAGAACGAATCGCTGGATGATATTATCACCAGATACTATCATCTAATGACAGAGCTTAGCAATTATTCGATTGCTTACCGAGAAGAAGAGATCGTTGAAAAACTTCTCGATGCTCTTCCACCGAAGTGGGAAATGTACACCGTTCTTATGAGGGAAGACAGAGACTTTCCTAATTATGATCTTGAAACGGCAGTGAACAAGCTCAGAACTTATGAGCTTAATATGGTTCGAAAAGAAACACCTACAGATCAGATACAAGACCCTGGTATGTATGGTGCAAAGGTCAACTCAGGCTCAAGTTCAAGGCCTGAATCTGCTGCTTATTACTCTAAAGGGGAGTCAGGCTCTGACTCGTCTCATGAAGGAAAAGTTTCTGTAAACACGAATGGTGATGTATGTTTCGTTGCTGGAGGATCTAGTACTTCAAAGCCTCAAGCATCCACAAGTAGTTTTTCTACAAATGCATCTAGCAATAGTTATTCCAAGATGCCTATGAGTGTAAAATCTGCTGAAGAGCAGTTTGCAGTCTATGCATCATTTATTGCTTCCTATGAAAACTACATCCAGGGGAAGATTGTGGACCCTGCTGTTCTGGATGAGGATTATGACCAGATCGATGCTGATGATCTGGAGGAGATGGATTTGCAATGGCAAATGGCCATGATAGTGAGGAGAGTCAAGCGTTTCATGAATAAGACGGGGAGAAAGTTTGTTGGTGGTCGGCCCGGGTTCGACAAGTCCAAAGTAAGGTGCTATAATTGTCAACAGTACGGGCACTTTGCCAAGGAATGCAGAAATGAGAGGGTTGAACGAGGACAAGGTCGACCTACACAACACTCAGGAGTTAACAGAGAGGTAAATGCCATGTTGACCAGAGAGGCAGGAGAGTACAACTGGAATCAACGCTCAAGTGGTTCTGGTGAGCAAGCAAACATGGCTGAGTCTGAAGATGAAGAATGTGAGAAGGCTGAAGAAATTGAGAAAGCAAATGAAGAAGAAACCGCTTTCATGGCAAATGACAAAGATAATCGCTCCGAGGTAAGTCCTAAAACTATTTGTACTAGTTGTGAGAATTTGTCTGAGCAACTTAAAACAATAACTGATCAGTATGTCCATTTAGATGCTGACTTTAAAACTATTAAAGAAGATCACCATTTTACGAAAGCAAGAGAAACGAGTTATAAAATTAAAATAAAAGCATGTGAAAAAGACGTTCAAAGCTTAAAAATTAAACTTGCTGAGAAAATTGAAATAATTGATCTTAGTTATGAAGTTTTGGAGGAAAAAACTAAAGTGATTGCTGATCGGGATAAACAGATTGCTGACCACCAGGTAAAGGTGGTGGAACTGAACCGCAAACTTGAGCAGTTCAGGAATTCCTCGGCCATCCTTGATCACCTCGTGAGTGATCCAGGTACCTCTGCAAAGAGGGGAGGAATCGGATATAATGAAGTTCCACCACCCTTTAACCACAACTATACTTATAATCCAAGTGTTCAGAAATCTGTTGATTTCGAGGTTTCTCAGACAACTCCTATCAAGATTACAAGTGTTGAATCAAGTGTTAACTGTGGCGAAACAAGTTCGCCTGTTTCTAGTGTGAATATTTCTGTTTCAAGTCCAGTCTCATCAGATTCGGATAAGTTGTCCGAATCTGGTCAGACAAAAGAGAAGGTAGGTTTACCCACCGATGGAGATAAAAATGAAGTTTCTAAAAAGAGTTCTCCACTCAATCCGTACGTCCCACCTTATGTGAGACGAACGGCTGGTAACGCTGCCTCTACATCCAAACCAACATTTGACAAGAAAATGGAGAGTCGATATTGCTTTAGATGTAACAAGTTAGGACATCTAGTTGCAGATTGCCCTTTGAAACCGAGATTTAGAGATGTAAAGACAAATAAAAATGAGAATAAGCGTCATTTTGTTCCTGCTAAAAATGAAAACTTTAAAAAATGCCAAAATATAACGAATTCAAGTTTTCATAAAGACCAACCTCATTTTTACAACCAAACCTCAAGATATAACACTTTCAATTCTCAAAGGTT
Source organism: Bidens hawaiensis (assembly GCF_021521415.1). Classification (NCBI taxonomy): domain Eukaryota; kingdom Viridiplantae; phylum Streptophyta; class Magnoliopsida; order Asterales; family Asteraceae; genus Bidens; species Bidens hawaiensis. Next base: position 472,114 of record NW_027492130.1, on the reverse strand, counting down.
TGGAAGGCATTACACCCAATCTGCAAGGAGATACCCTAACAGGACTTACAGAAATTATCGAGTCTCTAACTTGAGAAAGCCAGGGTACGGGACGTATCGATCCAAGACCAATTGGTCTTGGGTCCCAAGATTCTAACTCTTTGTTTTATTGTGCAGGAACAGTTGAACAGGGCTGCAAACAATCTTTGGATTGTAGATAGCGGCTGTTCCAGGCACATGACAGGCAACAAACACTTGTTGCAAGACTTAAAACCTGTTCAGGGAGCTAGAGTTAGTTTTGCTGGTGAAAGCGGAGGAAGGATTACCGGTAGAGGAACTGTGTCGAATGGGAGAATGACACTTGAAAATGTAAACTTTGTGGAGGAATTAAAGCACAATCTGCTGAGTGTGTCGCAGATCTGTGATAAAGAATACACTGTCCATTTCACTAAGAATGAAGCGATTGTATTGAAGCCTGGTTTTCATATACCAGAAGAATGGATAGTAATGAAAGCTCCACGTGAAACGAATACATACGTAATGGATATGAGGTCTACTGAAATGGCCACCGGAGAATCCTGTTTAATGACAAAGGCAAGCGAATCAGAATCAGAATTATGGCACAGGAGAATGGGACATATTCATCTTCGTAAGATGAACTTCATTGTCAAAAATGGGCTTGTGATGGGCGTTCCCTTAAAGAGTTTTAACTTTGAAGATAAATGCATAGCGTGCAAGAAGGGAAAACAACACAAGATAAGCCATCTCACCAAGACGATCAACTCAATTGCTGGTACTCTAGAACTACTTCATATGGATCTCTTTGGTCCGGTGAATGTACAAAGTCTAGGTGGTACTTCTTACTGCTTGGTGATAACTGATGACTACTCACGATACTCGTGGGTATATTTTCTGAAAACGAAAGACGAGACGACTCAGATGGTGAAGAATCTAATTACAAAAGTCGAGAACGTCATGAGTAAATCAGTTAAATTCATCAGAAGCGACAATGGGACAGAGTTCAAGAACTTTGAGATGGAAATCTTTTGTCTTCAGAAGGGTATTGAGCATCAATACAGCGCTCCGTATACTCCACAACAGAACGGAGTAGCTGAAAGGAAGAACCGAACGTTGATTGAAGGAGCCAGAACTATGCTGGCAGACTCAAAGCTTCCTGTGATGTTCTGGGCTGAAGCAGTTGCTACAGCCTGCTATGTTCTAAATCGGGTGTTAACCGTTAAGAGACTTGGAAAAACTTGTTACGAGCTTATGCACGGAAGGAAGCCCAACTTGTGCGGTCTTGAACCTTTTGGGTCTCCTTGTTCGATTTTGAAGACTAACTCGAAATTTGGTGAAGTAGCCGATGAGGGAATCCTAGTCGGTTATGTTGTTGGGACTCCCAACAGACGGGTCTTCAATACGACAACTTGCAAGGTGGAGGTGGTTTGTAACACCGACATTACTAGTTACCAACCGCCAAAACCAAGCAATGGACCTGCTGAGCTGTTTGACTATGTTAAACTTTTTAAGTCGTTTAACGTACCTACTTTGGAAATTTCTGAAGAAGACGAAAGAGCAGTGACGAAGATGATTTTTGATGAGGAAGAGGAGGTAGTGCAACATCAGATGACAGAAAAATCTCAGCCTTCCACATCAAATCCTATCGATACCCCTGCGGCCTCAACTGAAGATGAGTTTATTAATCCTTTTCACTCTCAGCCAGAAACAACCATAGATGAGATCTCTTCGAACTTGGAAGACAATTTACATGTCGGTGCTGTTCCGACCACGAGAATTCACAAAGATCACCCATTGGAGAACGTTATAGGTGATGTGTCCTCGAGTGTACAAACCAGAAGTAGCTTGAATGAGCACACCTGTGTTTATACAAGCATAAAAGAAACGGGTATAATGAATGAATGTTTGTACTCCTGCTTTATAAGCCAAATTGAACCAAAGAATTATCAAATGGCTTTAAAGGACAGCTCGTGGGTCGAAGCCATGCAAGAAGAATTGGCTCAGTTCGAGAAAATGGAAGTTTGGACCTTGGTTGAAAAACCAAGAAATGTGCATGCTATAGGCACGAAATGGGTGTTCAAGTGTAAGAGGGATGAAAAGGGGATTATCGTGAGAAATAAGGCGAGGCTGGTTGTTAAAGGTTTTAATCAACAAGAGGGTATTGACTACAATGAGGTTTTCGCTCCTGTTGCCCGGTTAGAAGCGATTCGATTGTTTTTGGCGTTTGCTGCATCTAAAAAGATGAAGGTGTTTCAGTTGGATGTGAAGAGCGCGTTTCTTAACGGGAAAGTTGATGAGGTTGTGTATGTTGAGCAACCTCCGGGTTTTCCTGACCCAGACTTTCCGGATCACGTATACAGGTTGAGCAAGGCGTTATATGGGTTACATCAGGCACCTCGTGCCTGGTATTCAACGTTATCGGACTACTTGCTGGAAAATGGTTTTGAAAGGGGATTGATTGACAGTACGCTGTTTGTGAAGAGAGAAGGATGTGACTTCTTACTGGTTCAAGTCTACGTGGATGATATCATTTTTGCTGCATCAAGAGTATCCATGTGTCAGGATTTTGAGGCTGTCATGAAGAAACGATTCGAGATGAGTGCTATGGGTGAACTAACCTTCTTTCTAGGATTGCAGGTTGATCAGAAGAAGGATGGGATGTTCATTCATCAAACAAAGTATGTTCATGATGTGCTGAAGAGATTCAAGATGGAGGACAGTTCTCCATATGACACCCCAATCTGCGTCAATCACAAGTTGGGCGCTGAATCAGATGGTGACGCAGATGTGGACCCTACTCTGTATCGGGCGATAATAGGTTCATTAATGTATTTAACTGCTTCTAGGCCCGATATAATGTTTTCTGTTTGTCTTTGTGCTCGTTTTCAGGCAAACCCAAAGGAATCTCACATGAAAGGTGTGAAGAGGATTTTGCGGTATCTTAAGGGCAAGCCGAAACTAGGGTTGTGGTACCCAAAGGGAGGAGACGTTGAACTGGTGGCGTATACAGATTCTGATTATGGTGGCTGTAATCAGAGTCGGAAGTCAACAACAGGAGGCTGTCAGTTTCTTGGAGGAAGATTAGTTTCCTGGCAGTGCAAGAAACAGACATCAGTTGCAATTTCAACATGCGAAGCTGAATACATGGCAGCATCCAACTGCTGCTCTCAGGTTTTGTGGATTCAGCAACAATTGCGCGACTATGGTCTGAATTTCTTACTTACTCCTATTTTAATTGATAACACTGCCGCCATCTCAGTAATTAACAATCCCGTGAAGCACTGTAAAACTAAGCATATTGACATTCGTCATCACTTCATACGGGATTGTGCTGAGAAGAAACTGATCAAGATCGAAAAAGTTGATACACTTGAAAATTTTGCTGACTTGTTTACAAAAGCGTTTGATAAATCCAGATTTCAAAACCTAATTGAGCTAAACGGGATGATCAATCCCGAGTAGCCATGTCTTTGATTTAAAAAAAAAAAAAAAAAAAAAAAAAAAAAAAAAAAAAACATGGGTCATTTCTGCTTAAAATTAGTCGGTTACCTCAGTTTGATGGACATATCCTAGGATATGTTTTGGTCCTCGTTTCAACGTAGTGAATGAGGATAGCCATTAACTGGAAGACTGAAAGTAACCGGGGCAGCTATGACGTGTGTTCTTTCAGTTGCTGAAAATTAGTCGGTCATACTTAGTAAGAAGGACACATACCAGTATGTGGTCGGTCCAGTTGATCCATTGGATCTTCAGGATAGCCGTTTACCTGACGACTTTGACGTGATTGGGGCGATTGAATTTAAAGTTTTTTTTAGGGAAATGAAATTAATTTTCAAGTCTGTTACTTCGTATGAAGTTCTATGCTGTGTTTAACAGAAAATTGATCCAACCTTGGAAAATGATATATATACTGATCGTGTGTGCTTAACTAGTGAAGTTATTAGGCTTAAAAGGCTTTAGAACAGTCATTGTATGTCGTGGTAATTTTTATGGTGCGTAAAAGTGTATGTGATACTAACTTAAACTACTCGAATTTACGTGGAAACTCCTTAAGAGTTTTGAATGTCTTCACACATATCTTTCCGAATGATAAGCAGAAAAGCGACTACCCAGTCATACACGAGCCCGTGAGTGATCTGATTCCCGTGAAGAAAGCATTTCAAGACACTACAGTGATCCAGATTCGGGACTTGCAGTAGTTTAATACTCCGAAGTCAATAAGAATGATTGCTTTTAAAAAAAAAAAAAAAAAAAAAAAAAAAAAAAAAAAAATGTGTGTGTATATCTTTAGTACTTATGAGACATAGTAACAATCAAGACTTCTCATGTCTGGAGTAAGAAAAGAACGGGAAGCAGTCAACGAGTATATACAAGTTAATCAGACACTATGGGTCGAAGTCAATTCGGGGTGACTTGGGTATAGCCAAATACGCTTTGAGAATAGATAGAAGACATCATTATCTCTGAGATGTTGCCAACTTAAATTTTTTGAGCTTAACTGAACCTTAATCCGTATCACAGAAACGATGAAAACCATTTACGTTATTTACATGCTTACAACCTGTGTCTCTATGTCATAATACAGCTAAACACGGATCTAAGTGACAGTCACATCGTTAGTATGATTCCTGTTAGGATCTTTTCTAAAACGTAGTGGTCCCTGACTAGACTGAAATTTGATCCCTTATTTCGTTAAAATTTTTTCTAAGTTTTTTTTTGTTTTTTTTTGTAGTTATATCATTTTATTGTTGGTTACTAGATCTTGATCATATTTGTTTAACTCTTTTTGGTAATTTCTAAGGTTAAATTCAGGATTATTCAAACTTAAAGGGCTGATTTTGAAAATTACGGGCAAAGTTGTTGAATTCAGCGAAGTTGTGCTTAACTTCGCCTTGGCGAAGTTAAGCGTAACTTCGCCTGAACCAACTCTGCCCTATATAAGGGATTGTAAACAGTAAACTGTATCATTTTTTCTCGATTTACCAGCGAACTTGTTCGAATAATCAATTCATCCGGATCTTATTCTTCACTTTCGATTTCGATCTTGTGTTCCTTGTTTCTACTATACTAGTGGTATGTGTAGTCAATATCATTCTATCTTTCTCGTTATAGTTTTACCCGGTTCGAGACCTCGGGTCGTCGAACCTTAGAAACCAAGTTTTCCGACCACACGTTACGTGTTCATGGACGACCTTTTCATCCTAACACCATTGAAATATGTTGGACTTCATTGTTAGATCGTTAAATCGGTCCGAAACATCGGATAAACCTTGTTTGAATATGAACAGTCGCCGTTTCAGATTCAGGCGAAGTTAAGGTTTACGCGAAGTTATTCTCAACTTCGCCAGTGGCTTAAGTTCGCCTTCAGCGAAGTTATCCACAACTTCGCTTGAAGCTTAATTTCGCCTATGGCGAAGTTATCCATAACTTCGCCTTGAACACAACTTCGCCTATTTCAAATTTTTAATAAGTTTATAGACGAACTTACAGATGAAGCGAAGTTGATCCCAACTTCGCCTAAACTTTAAATTCGCCTATACATCACAACTTCGCACATGGTACTCTGCGAACTTGTGAGATGGTTATATGGTCTCTCACTTGATTTGTTTTGTGCAGATATGGCTGCTGTTGGAGGTGCTGGAGGTGATGATGGTGATGAGCAACGACAATTCTTCCCAGCCCATAACCAATACATCACTTTGGATCCAGACGCACGAGGCGTTGAAGACTATAGGGAGATTATCACATTTCTCCAACGATCACGAGTTTTTCACGCGATCACTAATACACTACCCATATCTCTGCCCAACATTCAAGATTTCTGGCAGACGGTGTATTATGATTGCAGACCTGAGCCTCCAGTGATGCGAGCAACTGTCAATGGTCAAGACATACAGTTTTCCTCGGAAGACATACGGTTGGCTCTGCAGTTCGGTGATGAAACGAGAGACGACCCAACGGAATTCGTAGCTCCTTTCCGTGACGGAGCTTACTTAAGGATGGGTTATTCGGGTCCGCTGGGGGACTCGCAGAGGAGGAAAGGCTTTCTGCTGGATCAATGGCGCTTTTTGATGCATGTGTTGATAGTATGCATGTCCGGCAGAAAGGCAGGAACAGATGGGATGGGTGCGACGATGCAATCGGCTATGATTGCGCTGACTTACAACCGCAGATATTCGTTTAGTCAGCTAATCTTTTACGAGATTGATCGTCAGAGACGGGCGACGGCGCGCGAGCGTTTTATTATGTATCCTCGGTTCCTACAAATGATTATCAATCATGTCGCTCCGTCTGTACCGCAAAGACGACCTATCAGATACGTTGAGTGCGTAACAAAACGTATCTTTGCTCAGTGCAGAACGTCGAGTACTCGAAGCAACCCTGAGCGGCGTCCCAGGCATACTCCACTTTTCGGGTATCTCATTAACCCGGAGTATGTTCCTGCAGGAGGGGACGAGTTCAGGGATCCGCAACCACATCGGGCGGCAGCACCTCATGCTGTATCAGCTGCGCCTGTTGTATCTTCTGCTGCTGTGCCAGCTACTATATCTCAGGCTGTGTCCACTGCTGAAAACGTTGATCTAGATGCTGCCTTTAGTGGACATGGTTTGTTTGATATGGATGTCTCGGGTCCTCAGTTTATGGATGTTACCAGAGCAGCTACTTCGGTAGCTGACTCTGATCTAGACGAGACGTTTGCTGAGGCAAGAAGACTTATGGTGTCTCGTGAACGGACTACGGGAAAGAGGCCGAGAACTGTGGGGGAGGATGAGGATGAAGTGGATGAAGAGGAGGCAGTACAGATTGTGCTAAGACGCTCAAGAAGAGAACAGAGAGGGATAGGTTCGGGAGCTGGAGAATCTTCAAGACTAGTCGTTTTGCTCCACCTGCCTTATCTGGTATGTCTCTTATTCCTACTACTGCACAGGTTACGGCGATCGAGTCGTCGGCACCAACAATTGTGTCCCTACCACCTCAACCGCTTAATCCACCGGTGGTAGTTGCACGGTTTGTGGAGTCGACAATAACTTCTACTGCAGGGTTACCAAGTGTACCACCTGCGGTCACTTCTGCTGATGTTCCACCAACTCCATTGCCTACTTCAGATACCGAGAGGATTCTTTCGCTAGAGCGGATTGTTGCTGAACAGTCAAATACTATTGACCGCCTAGTGGAATCCAATCGACTACAAGCTGCCCTCCTGGTTGAACATGGACGAATAATAGATGCCTTCAAGGATTACTTGGCATCTCAGGGGGAGAAGACGTGTAGGGGCGATGAGTTGAGAACGAAAAGACGAGAAGATCATGACGATGATCCCAATGCACCTTCAGGTGCAGGTGCTGAGCTGCCAAGAACCTCTCAGGCTCTTGGAGCTTCCACAACTGAGGGGGAGTTTACAAATGCAGATGGTGATGATGTTGTAGTTGTGGATGACGACGCTGATGTTGAAGACGTTATTGATGCGTTGAAGGAGTTGGATGAGGAGGAGGACGATGAGTTGATGGATGATGATGACGTGTTGCCTATGGATGAGATTGAGAGGATTGGAGAACAGATTAATGTGGAAGATGTATTAGAAGAAGGTGAGATTGTGGATGATTCAGTGGAACATGAGATTCCAGCTGTTGAGAGATCAGAATTGGGGGATGAGAGCGTGATAGAAGATACAGTATGGGAGGAGCATCCGAACTGGAAAGAAGGCTGTGCTCAGTGGTTTGTTAAAACCAAGAAGCCTGCAGTGCCAACGATGTTCAGAAAGACTTATAATATAAAGGGCTATGCAGAGTCAAAGAAAGGAATCATATGTTGGTTGTACGACAAAGAACTGAAACTATTTGTGATCAAACGGTACGACGGCATTCAGTACTTTAAGAGATTGTTGAGATCTCTGAATTCCTTACCAGAATGTGAGGTGAGAGATTTAGCGAGATTGGGGCTGATCAATAGAAGTAATGATGATATGGCAAGAATCATTGGGAAGATCGTCTGGAAAGAAGCCATTAAAGACAAAAAGTTTGAACTGCTAAAGCCTCAAAAAGGAAAGTTGATAGAAGACAAAGATCGTGGAATGAGGGCTGACGGCAAACCTTGGATGGTAATGAAGTATAAACCAGTCCGTCATTTGAAAGAAGTACCGATGAAAGTTATGCCCAAGAACGTCCTAAAAGATTTAAAATGGTGGTACGTGGATTGTGAGACAGCTGAGGCGGTAATGGAAGATGAGGATGAACAAGAAGTACTTCGGGTGTACGACCCGATGCATCTTGTTAATCTATCGAAGGATGATTTGAAAGTGCTCAACGAGAAGAAGATCTTCTACATTCCTGCTTGGAAGGATCAAGCTAGGAAATATCAAAGGGTAGTGTCGGTATGTGTGAGAGAAGGGGCGCACGCGTAGAGGTAAAGATTACAAGACTCAAGATTTGAAGATCAAGATATGAAGCTAATGCCAAGGGGGAGTCTGTTGGTACATGTATGTCAGTAGTTCATAGTCTAGCATTTGTAATCGAGTCTGTAATGTAATTATGTTTTGTTTATGTTTGTTTTGTAATGCGCGAAGTTGTCAACAAGTTCGCTATGGCGAACTTGTTGAATCAGCGAAGTTATTGACAACTTCGCCTGTGGCGAAGTTGTCGTGTTTATATACTGTTTCAGACGAAACAGTTTGAGAAGTTCGTTTAGGGTTTTCGTTTCAGTTTTCAGTAACCGAGTTACGTGTCATAGTCTGTAACAGTGACCTCGGGTCACGTGTTTGTTATCAATATAACGTGGTTGGTTTATTGCTTGTGTGTTCGATCTCTACATACTCTACACTCGTATCTACCTACGCAGGGATTCCGCACCTGCGTTGTTAGAGACATCCCATGTACGATCCGTCCAGGAACCTACAACCTCCATAGCGATTTGCCAAGAGATATTAATTTCTTCTACATCATTAGGATGAATTTGATCTAGCTGAGCAGCTACTCTAGTTGAACCAGATCTCCAGCAAGAAAGGTATTGTAACAATTCATGAACCCCGCCATGAAGACAATGTTTTCCTGAGTTTCCTTTGAAATGGAGGAAATCTGACTGGAACCCTGACTATAAGAAGTGGCAGATGTCTGAGGTTTAATAGTAGCAGCAAATGGTTGAGCAGGTTCAGGAAAGAACTCATGAGCTGGTTGTGGTGGGACTTGAGAGAATTGACCCTGAGTGGACTTAAACATGGAGAAATTGTTCTGAGGCTGATATTGCTGAGTATACTGTCCTTGAGAAGCCTTGAACATTGAGAAGCTGTCTTGAGAAATGAGTTCATTGTTGGAAGCAAAACTGTAGCCAGAATTCGCATGGTTTATAGCACGCTGCTTGTTATCCATGTCACAAGCCTTTATGATTGCCATAACTTCTGACAGTGTTAATCTATTGAGATCTTCCGTCTTCATAATCACCGCAACATTCATATCCCAGCTTTGAGGCAGGGAATTGACAAGTTTATTGTTTGTTTCAGCGGATGTCAGATTGATAGTTGCATATCTCATCTCAGTCACAAGGGTTATGAACCTGTGCAGCTGAGTTTCCAACGATTCTCCCATAACATGGTTAAACATATTGAACTTCTGTCGCAAGAGACCTTGACAAAATTCTTCTCATTTACTCATTACCCTCATACACTTCAATCAGGGCTTCCCACAGTGCCTTATCATACTGTCGTTATCTAAATCCCAAGGCAATCTCAGGTGAGAGTGCCATGGTTAAAGTGGAAAGTGCCTTTTCGTCCTCTTCAACCTTTTCAAAATAAGTATCATCGTACAGCTCAACAGGTTTCATAGCAACTTCCTCAGAGTTTTCTCGTTGGTATATGATAACTTGAGGACCTCTAACAATACTTCTCTATACCTTGGCATATTTCATTTTAACGTATTTTTCAAATCTGAACTTCCACTCGCTAAACCCCTCAGGACACAACAAACGAGGTATACGAGTGGTGGTTCCCATTATGGAGTTCAATTCTTGACGCAGTGTGGAATTAGATTATCTGTTTGTTATTTGGTCCATTTTTAATGAAATTTAGAACTGGTCAAGTAAACAAAGACCAAGTAATGAATTAATTAATTAAACTGAGGCCCAAAACTGATAAGGCCTAAGTAGATGATCCAGCCGAGAACTAGGATGATTGGCAAAGAACATGTAAGGCCCCGTTCCCGGTAGCCCTACATTGGACGTTGGATTTACTCATAAATGCAGTTCTTACAAATTAGAGTTAATTAAAACTTTTCGCGGAAACGTTAACTTAAAACATTTACTACAAAACATTTAATCTTTTCTTTAAAACCATAACATAAAAAACATCATATTTAAAACATCATTTCTTCCATCTTCAGATGCCAGCCCTTCAATCCATGCCAGGTGCCATCCTCATGCTAGCTCTTCAGTCTGATCACCTGCGTGCATACTAAAAGTCAGCTACGCTGAGTGAGTTCTAGTTAATCAGGCGACATACAATACATACGCATAACAATCATACATACATATCCGAAGATACATATACATACTTAATCAGTTACCCTACTACCAAAAATACATACATACATATCTACAATCACTACCCTCAGTCTACCGAGAGTACGTTCATAGTCCGCCGTCTATACCTGTACTCAAGTTCGTGAACACGTAAAAGGTCTGCAGTCCTTACCTATGTTAACCAATTATAGTACGTGCAAGGTCCGCAGTCCTCCCCTATACCATCCTATATTAACAACACGTACAAGGTCCACAGTCCTTCCCTATGTTGCAACATATTTTATAGCACGTGCGAGGTCCGCAGTCCTCCCCTATGTTACCACAATACTATTACAGCATGTGTAAGGTCCGCAGTCCTTCTCTATGCTGGCTCCTAATTAAAGTATGTATAAGGCCCACAGTCCTTAACCACGTTCTCATCTATCATCTATATTACGTATAAGGCCCGCAGTCCTTAACTACGTTCTCATCTATCACCTATGTCACGTATAAGGCCCACAGTCCTTAACTACGCCATCATCTGCCAAGTCTATATCCAACAGAATTTAGAGGGATTTACCATCCTAACTTACTATGTCGGACGTAGAACTCACATACCATTCTTGTACATGTATACACCTACTTCACATCTACAATAATTACATTGTAGCATAAGAACACTCTAGGCGTTCTCCACCTCATTCATTTAGCAGTCCTACTCCTTGTCGATGCGTGCAATATCCGAAGATCGTTCACTCCCCGACAAGTGTTCATTCATAACTTACATACACCATTCATAAATCATATATAGCAATCATATCTTCAATCTATCACCTGGTGGTACATGCAATATCCGAAGATCGTTCACGTACCGACAAGCTTTCATTATCATTCAAGACATATATACATACAATTCATACATGGCATACACTTACCATTTAAGGTAAGTGTATTAACTAGTCACATCGAGTATGCACACAGCCCCGAAAACATAACAAGGAAGTGGGGCTAGAAACTCACCTGAACTCGGTTACTTCTTCCGTTAATGGTTATTCCATCTTGAGATGTGCACGACTAACTGTATAACAATTACATGTATCAACTATCTATCGCTACCCATATTGCGTTTCTAGTTTAATTATAACCCTCAACAAACGGGGTCCGGGGGCAGCACCCCTAGCAACAAGGTTCTAGGGGCGGCAGCCCCTAGCAGGGTTCAAGGGGTAGAGCCCCTGGCTTGGGTCGAGCTGCCAGGTCAGCTTGGAAAAAATTTATTTTCATTAACTGTCTTAACACATTTTCCATTAGGATTTAAAATTATTATATTATTCTCCATCACACTTACTGTAACGAATTAAGCCTAATTCGTTATTAGATCACAGTCTAATTCGTTATCTAGAACATGATCTGGTTCGTTACCCAGCTTCGTTGTCCTGATTCGTTAGTTAATTCGTTATCTTAGTTCATTATCTGGTTCGTCATATCATCATAACGAATTGGACCTTTATAACAAACTGGTCCTTTAACGAACTGAACCATTAACGAACTGAGCCCTTAACGAACTTGGGGTTCATTCGTCAGTTCTTCCTTAACGAACTACTTAACGAATTGGAGTTAGTTCGTCATCTTTCTCCTTAACGAATTGGATACGAACTAAGGCTAGTTCGTTAACTTCCCGTTAACGAATTAGGGTTAGGTAAGAGAATGTCAGAAACATTCTCTGACTTAACCTTCCTCGTACCAGCCGCCTTTCCGGTGCCGCCTTTGCCGGAAAACCGGGATCTCGCCGGAAAAGCGAGATCTCGCTTATTTCACCACCATTTTCACCGTTTTTCGTCCCGTTCGATCCAAATCTAAGCTTGGGTGACCCCTAGGCTCGTCTTAGATTCGGTTTATACCCGATTCCACCGGATCTCGTGACTTTAACGGTTTAAAGGTGTCGGCTCTTCGTTTCAGAACTAGATCTAACGGGTTTGGATCTCTACAACATCATACTATCATTACCTCGGGTTGGGATCGGCTCTTCTTCGTGATTACGGCTAGAGAGAGAAAGAAATATGAGAGAGAGCTAAGTGTGTGTTTGGGTGGTGTATGGAATATCTGTGAAATGAATGAAAAATGGGAATTTAAGGTTTATATAATTATGGATCATGGGCTTAAGCCCATGGTCTCTTCCTTCTTTCCCAAGACCATAACCCATATCCATTACCCAACACTAACCCGACCTATACTAACTCCTACTTTATTTAATTATTTATCCGCTAACCCAAGTAAACTTCCCACAATTATTAAATAATATAATTAATATCATCTTAGAAATTTTGGTATGTTAGAGAACACCTGTTGACCGAGAACAAGCGTTGACCAAGAACAAATAATTCTGACCGAGAACCCAAAAATGTGACCGAGAACTATCAGATTTGCCCGAGAACTGTTGAGTTTAGACTAAAACCTACAAATCAAGCCGAGACCTAAGAAATTCTCCCGAGAACACTGAAATTTCAGCGATAAAACTGAAAGATTAACCGAAAACGATCAATTTTGCACGAGAACGATTTGATCAGTTAGATTTGGTAACAACTAAATCCCTAAATCAGTGGGATTTGAATTATTTCCAAAGAAAACTCAATGTTTGACCAAAAACGTTTCTTTTCTTCTCCGACGTACTGTTCACCGCAAAAAACAAACACCAAGACGATCAACACAAAAAAAAATTTTGAATCTATGATATCACAACCGAGCCTAGAATAGGTCTATAGGCTCTGATACCAATTTTAAGTCCTTATAATAGATCTTTCAATATGATATCAACGACCTCGTCGTTATTGCGGAATATAACACGAGATGATTCAACACCAAATAATTAAACACTTATAGAACACACCCAAGATGCTTCAAAACACACGTATATTAACGTTGGGTGCTTAAGCACAAGATTACACAAACACACATTCACCTACTCTTTGAACGGCTAACATAACCCTACATACAATATGTCTATATATAGGGACTACAACCTTGCCCATTACAAGCCCAAGCCCACCGAGATCATAGAGATCTCAGTTTACATATTAAACCAAACATAATACAAAACAAACTAAGACCAAAGTACAAACCAACTAACATAAACCCAACATGCGGTGCCTGTTGGGATCAGTCTCTCCTGCGTTTTATCAAGGACCTCGTTCTTCATAACAGATTCTGAAGTTGGTGAGGCAATAGTGGTTGTGCCACTTCTCAATATAACAGTGTTGGATGATGCATTAGGGTTTGTTATAGTGTTGCTTGGAAGAGTGCCAGGTGGTCTTTCAGACAATTGTCGGGCAATCTGTCCGATCTGAGTTTCTAGATTCTGCAATGATGTTTGTTGACTTTTTAGGTCAGCTTCATGCTTTAACAATACTCCACTAATATCAACAGCTCTTGATTCGGCCTTATTTTCTGCTTCATTTGTCTTGGTCATGATTTAGATCAACATTTCTTCAATTTTTTAGTAGCTCGGATTTTGTTGGCTAATGGAACTTTTTTCTTGAAATTGAGGTTTGGGTTCAAAAGATTGATTCATTAGCCTCTTTTAAAATCTGGGTAGAGTTTGAGTGTTTCCTCCGTCCTTCCAACTGAAATTCGAGTGGTTTCTCCATCCTGGATTGTAGTTGTTGCTGAAAAGCATTGTTTTGATGGGAGATGAAGTCAACTTCTTCCATTGCCATAATGGCTTTTTTGCAATCACACGTCTTATGAGTTCCTCCACAGGTGTCACAGGTGATCTTCGTTTTTGATAGATTGGCTTGAAGTTGTTCAAATATTTTAGAGACTGCTTCAAGCCGTGCGGTGACAAGAGTGTTGGAATAAACGTGGTGCATTCCTTTATGTGTTGGTGTAGATATTGGTGGGTTATAAACGAAACCCTTCTTTGCTGCCCTTTACATGATTTCAAATGCTTCGTTAGGTGATTTGGATCCCAGGCCTCCACCGGCGACTTGGTCGATGGCCTGTTTGTTTTGCTGGATTGTGCGTCAAAGAAAGTTTGTACTTGTAACCATACGCTCATTCCATGATGTGGGCATCTTTTTAGAATACTTTTGTATCTCTCCCATGCTGCATGTAACGAGTCAACATCATCGGTCTGAAATTCGGTAATGTTGGCTCGATAGTTGGTTATCAGGCGGAAAGTATTTGAGGAGAAACTGCTCAACCATCTGGTCCGAGTTGGTGATGGAACCAGAAGGAAGAGATTCTATCCATTCTAAGGCTTGACCATTTAGAGAGAAAGCAAAGAGTTTGAGTTTGATTTGATCTTCTCAATAGTTTTGAATTTTAAAGGTTCCGCAAATTCGTAAGAATCAAGGTATATGAGAATGAGGGTCTTCGTTGAGGTGACCATGAAACTGAACTGAATTTTCCACCATATGAATGGTGCTTCAATAATTTCTAAATGTTCGGTGATATCAGGTGGAGCCACTCCATTGCGGTAGCCTTCGAGGGTTGGCTTGGAATACTCGCTCATATTCGGCTCATTGATTTGTGCTTCCATCATTTCTTCGGTTTGATTTTCTCCTGATGCTGTGGCATCTACTGACTCGTCTTTGATTATTTCTATGGTTTCTGCAGTCCGTTTACGTATTTGTTGGCGAAAAATTCGTATCGTTTTAGAAATCGGAGAAACTAACCCAGGTCCGAATGTAGAGGACATACATGGGATTAAATCAAATTTAAACTATTTAAATTAAAAGTAAAGGTTAGTGAAAGTTAAACTAAAGGCTAGGCTAGCCTTAAAAAAATCAAATCTAATAGTTAAAAAATAAAATATAGAAATTTGTACAATTTATAAACAATGATTTAATTAAAACTTGGATCGTTCTTAGAAACGTACCGTTTCCCCGGCAACGGCGCCAAAAATTTGATGTGTGTGTGCGGTGTGTTTAAAATGGTTGGAATGGAATTTTAGCTTTCGCACAAGATCGTGTTTTAAAAATTTATAAAAGAGACACAAAATAGGCAAGTGTACCTATCGTATATGTAGAATAGGTAAGAACCAAGTATCGATCCGTGAACACAAATGTTTCTAATAATAAATCTTCATTTTACATTAATTGGAGAGTTAAATCATCTTTGATTTTCAAACTTTAATAAAAGTACTTATATATAATATACAGGTGACAAGATGAGAAATTCTAAATGAGTAAATCAATTATATGAAGGTTATCATGTAAGATCAAGAATCCACTCCCTTCTTCCTTGATGATTATTAAGTAAAAATGTGATAAACTTTCCCTAATAATATATGATAGAATAGTCCCTCATTTCTAAGTGAACATATTCTATGACATAAAAAAAAGTAGCATGCGTATTTTCAAATCCGTCCTTGCTTAATCTCGTATTAACACGAGAACGTCAATTTAAGTAGGTAAGTAGTTTAGTAAAGTTGAAAGATTAGGATTGACTTCGATTTCTCAAATACCAATTCTAACAACTTCGGGTGGTTATAGTTTATTCGCACAACCTCCCCTTCGTTGATTTAATTAGGTTATATTTACACATTCCATTAACATAGATTTCATTAAATAGCATAATAACCTAAGCAATCGTGTTAACGCTGTTATTTCAGAATTATCAAAACTAGAGATATAGATCATAGCTTATATATCATCATTTCCAAGTACAATATAAGGATCAATGTTTTATCTTGAATAAGTTATCAAGGTATTCTTTTTACCATTTCTAGTCTCCAAGAACATGAGTGAATCATGAATTATTGTTAATCAACAACCTTGATTTGTTGAGTTAAAGTGATAAAACATTTTTCATCAAAGGATAATTGAAAAATAACCATATGTACTTTACCAAACTAAATCACATGTTAATATAATCATAAAGGAAAACAAAGCTTCCTCATAGAAATTAGATGGTAAATGGAGTTATCTCATAATGAGCATGGTTATGAATATCAAAAGAGATAAAGATAACAAACACATGATCAAACTATAACAATCTAACCAAATGTGGATGAATCTTCCTTCTTCAATGGTGATGGATGATGATGATGGATGATGGTGATGATAACCACCAAGCCTTCAAACTCTCCACAAGACCTTCGATATGAGTGTAAAGTTGGTGTTTTTATAAGAGAAACCCGTATAGAAGTTTTCTTCAAGCACACCAAATGAGTGCAACATGCTCCTCTATTTATAGGTAGTATAGGCACTCAGGAACGCCCCTGTGACCATCTGTCCACTCGCATTAAATCCTATGTCAGATCGTATATGCTAGCTCACCACGGGGGCGTGCTTCCTGAGGCACGGCCCCGTGTTTTTGGGTGTCTGTTATATCTTTTTTTGTCTTTTGTGAAAGGTGACCACGGCCCCATGTTCTCTTAAGCAAGGCCCAGTGTCCAGCTTTCTAGTATTTTGTATTTTCTTGCAGATTTTTGTCTTTTCTAAAAGGTGAGCACGGCCCCGTGTTATCTGAAGCACGACCCCATGTTCTCTGAAGCACGACCCATGTTATTTGAAGCACGGCCCCATGTTTTCTGAGTCACGGCCCCATGTTCTCTGAAGCACAGCCCCATGTTCTCTGAAGCAGGGGGGTTGTTGTTGTTTTCTTTGGTTTTTCGTTATCATTTCATTCGTTTCTTCGTTTGAGGCTTGGATTCACCTGAAAGTACATTTTAACATGATAAGTAGTTATTTTAACTATATTATATGATAGAAGTTGCAGTTTTTAGAGATTATTTGATGCTAAAAGGATGTATACTTTTATATAGATCAAGTGGTACCATGTTGATTGTCAACGATACACAACTCCTCCTGCGGGCAAGGCTCCTCATTGGATGTTAGATTATGAGAGTTTATTTAAATCGTTTACTGCCATAGTTGATCAACCTGACGAAGACTTGTGCGTGCTTAGTTAGAAGATCAATTGTTTAACACACCAAGGTCTTCAACGTCTAATTATGATGATGTAACATATGATGATCTTCCTGATACGTCTGATGTTATTTCCATTTCATAGGATGATGGTCATTTTGTTGATTCCTCTTCAATTCCATTTCCAGAAACTCTTGAAATTGGTGAATCGTCTCATGATGCTGAAGAGAATCTTACTAAATTAATTGATAATGTTATTGTTCCTAGAAATCCCACTCTTCGGATTCATATTTATCATTCTCAAGACAACATCATTGGTAATCTTGATGTTGGTGTACAAACACTCTATCAAATTGCTAATATGAGTTATGTTAATGCATTATGTGCGTATGTCGATATGCATTCTTTAGGAATCATGAATCTCACAAAATACACTTTCTTTCTACCTCAAATTGAACCAACAAGTGTTTGTATGGCACTTGAATATTCTTCATGGGTAGACGCAATGCAAGAGGAACTTCAACAATTTAGTCGACCGGGTTTTTGGGATCTCATTGACAAGCCTGATAGAGTTAAGAAGCCAATTCCAACCAAATGGGTATTAAAATGTAAGAAGGATGATCGTGGGGTCATCATCCGAAATAAAGCACGTTTGGTTGTGCAAGGATTTCATCAGCAAGAAGGAGTAGATTACAAGGAATAATATGCTCCAGTTGCACGATTGGAGGCTATACGAATATTTTTGGCCTATGCAAATTTCAAGAATATTAAGGTTTATCAAAAGGACGTCAAGAGTGCGTTTCTCAATTGGGAACTTCATGAAGAGGTGTTTGTGAAGCAACCTCCTGATTTTAAATATCTGAACTATCTTGACCGTGTTTAACGGTTAAACATGGCACTTTATGGTCTACACCAGGCCCCGAGGGCTTGGCAAGGCACACTTGTTGACCACCTAATGGAAAATGGCTTCAAACGAAGGACTGTTGATTGTACTCTCTTTTACAAGACTATCTGAAAAGATTTGCTCCTCGTCCAAATATATGTCGATGACATCATATTTGGTTTACGAACGACAAGTTGTGTAAGGATTTTGAGAAGTCTATGCAGACGAAGTTTGAAATAAGCTCGATGGGGAAGATGCACTGCTTCTTAGGGTTGCAGGTTCATCAGTCTGATGCAGGTATTTTTATTCATCAGACAAAATATATGAATGATGTGTTGAGCCGATTCAATATAACTGCCGGAAAATCCCTTCGACGCCTCTTCCTATGGGTCACAATTTGTCACCGAATGAATTGGAGGATACCGTGATCCAACCCTGTACCGAGCAATGATAGGTTCTTTAATGTATCTAACTACTTCTCATCCCGATATCATGTTTGTTGTTTTTTTATGTGCAAGGTATAAATCAAGTCCCCGACTGACTCATATGGCGGTGGTTAAACATATACTTCACTATATGAGGGGTAATTTTAACACCGGATTATGTTATCCCAAGGGTGATAGCTTTGATCTCACTGCGTTTTCCGATTCGGACAATAGAGAATGCAAGATCAATTTCAAGTCGACTACACCGGGTTGTCAATTTCTAAGAAGTCGGCTTGTTTCCTGGCACTGTAAGAAGCAGACAATGCTCTACACTTCAACTGCCAAAGCAGAGTATGTGCCAGCCTCGAGTTGCTATTCATATGCTCTTTAGATCTAACAACACTTGCAGGATTACGGTTTGAAGTTTATTACTACTCACATATTTATTGATAACTCGACTACTATATATAACGAAGAACCCGGTGCACCACTCTAAGACGAAGCATATCGAAATTCGATATCATTTTATCCGTTATTGTTTTAAAAGAAATTAATTGATCTAGAAAAAGTGCACACGTATTTTCATAAAGCTGATCGGTTTACCAAAGCTTTTGATAAAACTCGCTTTAATTTTTTGATTGGTTTAAATGGACTGAAAATTCATGCAAATATCTTTAAGCTCAGAGAATCATTTTTCGGTTTGTAAAGTTTATTTTGTTTTGGTTATTTTAATATTTTGCTTTTTGGGGGAGAAAATAAGAAATATACAAAATATTTAAATATTTTAAAAAATACAAAAACATTAAAAAAATGCTCCTCAAAAAAGAGTTTTGAAGCAAAAAGAGAAAATGATAGTACATTGATCATCTATTCCCATATCTTGAAAGAAATAAGCTTAGAAGACCGAGTGCTTAATTGCATTCGTGCATTGATAGGTCTTAAACAAACTGTTAAGGTAAAATACGTGATATAAACATAAAGAACTGCCCAGTTGAAAGGGGTGTTGGTCTCTTCCAAAAGTTTTGGTAATGAAGGCATAAATGTAATAGCCTGTCATACTCAAGCCATATGTCTGTTTAATCACCAAAAGCAAAAACTCTAAAAAAATGAATCTAGTTTATGGTTAACGCTTCAACGGTGTATGGTCTTATGGCCTCAAATCCTGTATTGATGGGATGCATCCGGTTTCTGGTCACTGTGAGTCTTTATATGGCTTATTATCAGGGTATTCATAAATATGAATATTTCAAACGATTTTAGAGAGAACCCAAAGTTATTAAACTTGATCACTGTTGTACATCGTACAAATTCATTACTGACTTGATCAAAATCCGTTGTTAGTCATTCATTGTTCCTCCCTTGCGCGCGTTTTAATACCAGTAAGAAACGTGCCCCAGGGGATATAATGTATGTAAGCCTACAGATGAATTCGTGCATACCCACTCACGGTAAAGGAAGCTTGGTGTATTGCTGGATAACTGGGGTATACTTTGTAGTGGGGAATATGAGCTTAGATTGCTTATAAATCTATAAAATCTGTATTTTGATCAGCAGCATAATGGTTTAACTCAAGTTGGGATGACATGGTAAAAGTCAAACTAGGCCTGAACCAAGATTAGGGGCTGATAGTTTCTGATATTATATGCCTTAATTAAAAAATTAAATCATGTCATAAAAATACTCGAAGGTTTGTTATAAGATTTAAGTTGCCAACAATATCAATGAATGACTTAATGCCAGTTATAATAATGTCGAAATATAAAACTGAGATGGAAGGACGATTTGGTCGATATGATTTTCTGCTCAACTCACAAACATATGTATTGCTTTCATAGACTAGTTTTAATATGTATTGCTTGATAACGGGGGTATACCTTGTAGTGGGGAATATGAGCTGATTGCTTATAAATTTATAAAATCTATATTCTAATCAGTAGCATAATGGTTTAACTCAAGTTGGGGTGACATGGTAAAAGTCAAACTAGGCATGAACCGAGATTAGGGGCTGATAGTTTCTGATATTCTGTGCCTTAATTAAAATATTCAATCACATCACAGAAATACTCGAAGGTTTGTTATAGGATTTAAGTGGGCAACAATATCAATGGCTGACTTAACGCTAGTCATAATAACGCCGAAATATAAAACTGAGATGGAAGGGCGATTTGGTCGATATGATTCTCTGCTCAACTCACAAACATATGTGTTGCTTTCATAGACTAGTTTTCATATTTGTTCTTGTTTTATTTGTTTTAAATTCAAAAATAATCAAAAATATAAAAATATTGTGTTTTTAGTTTATTTTATACTTTTTTCGATTTTCTAGCTAAATGGTACAAATTTGAAAAAGAAAATACCCAAAAGATTTTCCCACGTTTTTTTAAATTCTTTTACTTAATTGTTTTAAGTTAGTCGGCTTTAAAGTAGTTGATTTTAACTTATGTGTTTTGAACGCAACGCACGTTAATGTATTGCATCATACTCTGTGTCGTGAGATTGTTAAGGTAATATTCATCAGGACACGGGTTTTCGATGCATTATTTAATTCTTAAAATTTGAAAAACAAAGTTTTCATGTTTTAAGTATTTATTTAATTCTTATTTGCTATGAGTAATCATGACGATTCGCTATCTTCATTAATAACGAATGAAGGTCATTCATCCATTATTTGTATAACGAATAAGCTTATTTGTTATCATCATTCACTTCTGCTACACTGATAACGTATGACCTCATTCGTCATTAATAATGATAACGACTAAAGAATGAATCCTGGTTGATTCGTTATGAAATTTAACTTATGATTAATTCGTTACCTTTGTTGATGAGTGAGTCAATGATTATAAAAATTCGTTAAGTTTGAATTAACGAATGGGTTCATTCGTGTTCCTTGGTTTGTGTGCAGTCTTGTCCTTTATAATGAACAGGGTGTCAATGTATCTACTCATTCGTTTACCTCGTTTATTACAAAAACAAGCAAAACTATTGCAAAATTTTTTCAGAAATCTCGACCATAACCAAACACGTTTTTGTTGATCATTTGAGATTCTTAAGGTATTAACAAGTGTACCGCAATAATTTTCGTCAAATACCATCAATTCTAGATAGGTTATTTAGTTGATTTTTTAACCAGTATAATGTATAAATCAATGAATATGTTAAAATTGATTAATTGTATCACTTGTTGATTGAGGTTGATTAACGATACTATTCTGAGTCTACTGATATGAGTTTTAGGTAGATTCACTGTTTTTTGTGATTTAATTGTTCATCAGTTTTCAAGTTTGACCTTTGAGTTCTAATTAATTTTTACTTTGATGAATTGACTCAAATTTGGATAATTATTGGTACCTATTCGTTATGGAAAACGAATAGCTGGTCATTCGTGTCAGATATAAACAAATGAACACATTCTTGAACCTTCATAACGAATAAGCCACATTCGTGTCATTATGTAACAACTAAACCTTCATTCACTCCACATAATTGACGAATGGACTCATTCGTTCATATACACTCATTATTCACTCATTCGGTAATGTGATAACAACGAATCATGCCATTCATTGTAACGAATGATACCATTCATCATAGCGAATGAGATAACAAATAAAACTTGTAATTTTAAATAGAATTCAATATTATTAAGTATAAATTGAAATTTGATTTAAACTAAAATTATATTCTATTTTACTAATACAAGGTTTTTTGTGACTACAGCAATGGCTGGCAAAATGATCCAAGATGTACCAGTTGCTGATCCACAATCTGATAAGCAACAGGAACAGCCTCCAGCACAACAACAACAAGTTCAAGCTACTCCTACGTTATTTTTTGACAAGAATCACAATATTGGTGCATTCGTACCGGAGAACTTTGCGGATCACAATATTGGTGCATTTTTACGCCGATCCCGGATCTACTATGATATAACTGCTCATGTACCTATACATTTTAGCATGATCCATCCTGGTGTGATACGTCGGGTGCTGAGGTTTGCTGATAACATGGATCTTCCATGTGAATTCAATAAGACAATGATACAAGGATTAATTCAGAGGTTGTTCTATACTATATACCTTGAGCGTTCCCAATATAACAAGGCGTACATGTGCACTCCATACAAGTACTTACTACACGTCCTGATACATTGCCTTGGGGAAAGAAAAGGTGGTTATGATGAACGTCGGATAATGTTTCAATCCAAATTTTTTCGCGCTTATATTGAACAAACCGTTCAATTTCTACCATTTGAAGGAGAATTGTCAGGTTAAGAATCGCCGCAGCAAGTTCTTAATGTATCCGCAATTCGTACAGCTAATTATACAAGATCTGATTCCTAATCTTGTAATCAATCAGACTTTGAAGGATGATTTGTTAAAGCTGGAACACATGATAGTTGATACAATGAAGATATGAAGACTTATAAGCAACGGTCGCTTAAGGACCATCCAAGGACCAAACATCTAATTGCTCATTTGGTAAATCTCGATTATGTATGCCCTTCTAAAGATCGTTGGATCTATGACGACTCAGATTCTGAATGTGTAGAGGGACCAGGTGGGAAAGATGGTGATGATGGTGGTAATGATGAGGGTGGAGACGGTAAAAATGGAGGTGATGGAAAACGAGCTGAAGTTGAATCATCCAGTTCATATGCTGCTCATTGTAAACGCAAGCGCAAGGAAAAGCTTCAAGAACAACCGACCAAGCGTCGGATTAGGCACGGTTCAGGTGTGGAGATAGTTCACAAGTGCCTAGCGCGTCTGTGCCACAAAGGCCGGTGGTGTCGCTTACTGTTAGCACCCTGGCAGTTACTCTTACGTAGACTACACCATCATATATGAGGTTTGGCTCGATTCCTCAATCGATACTATCTCTTATGCCTACACCTCCTGTGACATCAACAATAACTTCTCCTGCTACTAAAATGATGCCGACACAACCTTTGGCCTTATCATTTATGAGATTTACTCATCCACAAGGCATGGTGCAGCCTGTTTTGCCAAACTTTCATGTCTTACCATATGCTCAGCAGATGGACACGCTTCTCAACTTGATTCACTTATACGAGAATCAAATGGCAACTGATCGTAAACAACAGGACCAGAAGTTGATGAATCAATGAAGACTGATGAGTTATATCTCTTATTCTAGAAGGAGACAAAAGAACTCCATGAGATTGTTACGTCTTAGAGGGAGAAAATAAACGAACAGGAGGATATCATTCTTCAGTTGACATGTAAAGATGACGCGTTGAAAAATCTAAAGAATGATGATTCTGATAAGGATCCTGATGCTGCTGGTGCCAGTGGAAGTGAGCCGAAACAAGCTCACAGTTCATCCGCTGCAGGTACTAGTGGTGAGGGCAATGATCGATAGATAGTAGTTTATCAAGATATTCTTAATTTCAAGCCTATTTAGTCGATCAAAGCCAATACCATATTATTTATGGATTATAAAAAGGGTGTGGTGATGAGTACTACCAATGCGGATGAGATCGAGGAGGGTGAGTTCATTGATCATGCGCTGATTCGTGATCAAATATCTCTGTTATTAGGTTTAAATGATGAAGAGTTGGACGCATTGGAGGCTGAGGAAGAAGTTGAGATAGTTAATAACGAGGAAGTTATGCTTGATACAAGTATTCCACATGGGAATACGTCATTTATTTATGAGGACGTGAAGATTGAGACTGAAGAAGTGGCGACAGAGGAGTACCCTGATCTGTATACACGGTCAAATGTTGATCAGGATGTTCCATCATTTATCTAATAACACGTTAAAACTGCCGAAGATCATCTCGAGAAGACAACCAAGAAAAAGGGTAAAGTATCAGCTAGAGGGTCATGTTCGTTGGATCCTGACGCTGAGTGTTGGTTCGGGAATCACAACAAATCCTTGACTTCGAAAATTATTGAAGCTTATTGATATGTTGATCAAGAACACAAGCTGGATGTCAGTGCACACGCTAAATTAAATCAGAATACTACGTTCAAACTCGTTAAAACTGTCAAAGGTGACATTGTATCTTGGTTATATGATTCGGAGTTAAAGGTATGTATTATTAAGTGGGAGAACGGCATTCAGTACATTCAATATATTACTGATGTTTTCTCACTACCGAGGTGGGACGTGTGGACGCTTGCCAATCGGCCATTCATTAAGCATGGTGGAAATCAATTAGCAGGATGGTTTCATCAAAATCTTCCTTTTGAGGTCAACCATGGTTTTAAATGCTTTAAACCGCAGGTGCCAACCAGGAAATACATCAATGAGATTTATCCTCATACTGGTTGGAGAAAGCTCATGCTTAAAGTAAAGCAGCGAAAGACTATGAAGTGAGTACCGGTGAAGACCTTTCCGCAAGATCTTCATCTGTCATTTAATCGGTGGTACTACGACAACAAAACGGGCGAGATGGTCATTGTTTTGGGAAAAGTGATGAAGACTAACTTTATACGAGTCGTAGATCCTATGTGGCTTGTGAATCTCTCAGAGACAGACAGTGACATTTTGTTCCAGAACAAGATACTTTTTGCAAAACGTGAAGACTATGACTGAGCTATGCAATTCCAATGTGTTGTTCATGTATGTCACGCGTTTGGGATTCGTAGTTTTCGTGATTGAAAGACAAAGAGGTTCAAGTAATTAAAGACAAAGAGCACGAGATGAAGGGGTGTTTGTTAGCGCACGGTTTTGGTCGTCTCAAGTCTTTGTAATCGTTTGTTTATTATTATTATAATGTAAGGGTATTTGAGAAATTACAAGCCCATTCGTTAAGTTTTATGTAGTTATTCGTTAAGCCTGTTTAAGAAATGATAGTTATTTTAGTATTCTTTTCCATTCGTTAATGATGTTTTTACGAATAGACCTTAATCGTTATTGATACGTATCCATTCGTCATGGAATGTTGACGAATGGGGAATAAAAAATGAGTCATTCGCTATACCATTTTTTTATATAATGTAATGAAAACGAATGAAGGCCATTAGTTATGGAATGTGTAATGAATGACATTCGTCTTCTATTTATAGGCTGATCCAGCCTACATAATTTAAGTGTGTTCTAAGTATTCTCTCTAAGCCGTTACTCTGCCCATTTACTCACTCACACACTTCTTTCATTAACGTATCAATCACATACACATATCAAATAATTAGATCCGTAAGTTAATCGATGTGATTTGATAAATCGATTGTACTTCAAGCTCTCTCAATTTTGACTTTGGTGTATAAGGCCCCAGTCTCGGTGCCCTACATTCGCATTGGATTTACTCATAAACACTGTTCTAAATATCAGAGTTAATTAAAACTTTTCGCGGAATATAAAACTTCAACCGTATTCTACATAATCATTCAAATCTTTTCATAACAAACAAACTTTTGTCTATAAACATAAATAAAAAGTCATTAAAACATAATGACATTCTTCTGAAGATGTCAGCCTCTTCGGTCCAATGTCATATGTCTTCATTCAAGCTAGTTGTCATAAACTATTTACATGTGTGCATACTAAAAGTCAGTTACGCTGAATGAGTTCTAGTTAATCAGGTAACATACTTTACATACATATATACGTATTTGAAGGTACCTATTACATACTTAACATATTTATCATTACTCCATATATATATATACATACATACTTTCATTCTTTCATGCTTTCTTTCTTTAACATAAACTATACATACATAACTATCCTTACATTATAAAGAGCATTTCCCCCTACATACCTCGGATATTATTAGGGTCTGGTGCCCTTTCATCCTTGAATATGATTAGTGTCCGGTGCCCGTCATCCTCAGATATAATAAGGGTCCGGTGCCCTCCATCCTCGGATATTATTAGGGTCCGGTGTGCCCTTCTTTCCATGCAACCATACCATCATACATTGATTTCATTACTTTCATATTTATGTAATTTCATACATACTCTTAACATTTTCTAAATCATTCGTAGATCATTCATACCACATTCATATATCATTCATATCAAATTTACATATCATACACTTACCACTTAAGGTAAGTGTATTCACTAATCACATCGAGTATGCACACATCCCCGAAAACATAACAAGAAAATGGGGCTAGAAACTCACATGGGTTCTATTCCTTTCAGAGTTAATGGTAACTCATTTCCTTAACTGGGTGCGGCTAACTATATAACAACTACAAGTATCAGTTAACTAGCCCTAACTTCATCATACTTCTATGTTAATGTAACCACTAACTAACGAGGGACTGGGAGCAGCTCCGCTAGCAGCGGGGTCTAGGGGAAGCAGTCCGTAGCAGGGTCCAAGGGGCAGAATCCCTGGCTGGGGTCGAGCTGGCAGGTCAGCTTGGAAAAATTTTATTTTTATTAACAGTCCTTTACTAAAAATTCATTAGAAAACTTGAAGTTTGAACTAATATAATCGAATGACCATTCAAATCCAATGGAGATTCTAATCGAATTGAAATTCTAATTGAATAACTACTCTAATCGAATGGAATTTCTAATCGAATGGAGATTCTAATCGAATGACCATTCGATTCGATTACTTTTTGGCACATTCGATTCGATCGCTTTTATATCAATTCGATTACTTTTTGGCCCATTCGATTCGATCACCTTTCTATCAATTCGATTACTTTTTGGCCCATTCGATTCAATTACTTATCAACTCGATTCGATTAATTTATTGTATCAGGTTTTTTAAAGACCCGATTCATATATGGT
Source organism: Bidens hawaiensis (assembly GCF_021521415.1). Lineage (NCBI taxonomy): Eukaryota > Viridiplantae > Streptophyta > Magnoliopsida > Asterales > Asteraceae > Bidens > Bidens hawaiensis. The sequence continues at coordinate 444,735 of NW_027492130.1, read as the reverse complement.
TTCCATTCTTAACACTTTCCAACCCTTCCTCTTGACTCGTTTTGCCCGTCTTGCATAAGAAACGAGCCTTGGTCTATAACGACAGCGTTTTCTTCCAATAACTCGGTCCACACATTAACTGTTTGTCCCGTTTCATTCTAAAACATCTTTTACGTCCAAGTTAATATATTTTGTATTTATTTTGCATAAAAATGCCTGATTTTCCATAGTATCAAATCTTAGGGTAAACCGACCTTGAAAGCTTAACCTTTAATCTAAAACGTACCTTTTTGGGTTTACTTCTAGCTACGGTTTGGCTCGATTCGTGAGTATGGACATTTTCCTTATTTGTATGATGAAGATCTAGCACAAAACCTTCTTGGTTCGGATTCAAATCTGATTCGAAACGGAGAGGAGTGTGTGTGTGTGTGTGTGTGTGTGTTTTTAGTGTGTATGGAGGCTAGAAGATGGAAATCAGGGTTTTAGGGTTTTAGGGAGGTTAAAGGGGTTTATATACCCGTAAGCCCATGGACCTAAGGCCCATCACCATCCCTTATTCCATCTTTTATTGACCAAGCCCACACTCTATTATTTTATTTAACTAAACTTAGTATTAACATACCCATAAGTAAACGAAATTTTCTTTTATTTATCATTATTAAAAGTAGGATGTTACATGGTATTGGTTTCTTTTTTGATTGGGATAGCCCACATGGTAGCTTTTCATTTCAAATCCATGTCTTCCAGATCATCCACATCAATTTGTTCCAAGTCTTCTTGCCACACATGCATTGTAAGAATCAGTGAACATTAAGAACAAGGCTTGGTACTCATTGGTCTGTGGAGTAGAGTTTGGAACATAAGAAGTTTGGCCACTAGCAACAGTTGAAGCATCGTCAACTTTAATCAGGTATACATTAAATCTAGCTTGGCTTGTCTGGCTGGATAAAGGAGCAGAAACAACAGAAAAAACTCTTAGAGACTCAACAAATTCATGTGGTTCTTCTACAACGGGAATTTGTTGTTGTGGTCTTTTATTTATATTCTTCATACAAGAAACAATATCATTAGCAACATGAAAGCATGGTTTATCTTCCTTAATCATATGGTTTTCAATCATTTCGTGTTCAGCAGCTTGCAAGAATGCTATGACAACATCTTCATGGATAGGAAGTTAGCATTTTCTTTGATGAATTTTGTTGTTGTGTACCACTCTCCAGATATAGATGACAACAATTTCGTGTTTAAGTCATTAAAAATGTCCACAAACCTTTGTAGAACAGATTTCAATCTCTCACCTTCTCTGAACTTGAATCTATTAATTTGTTGCTTGAGCCTGTCTTTCTGTATATCTCTCACCTTAGTGTTCCCTCTAACATGTCTATCACATCATCATACATAGCTTTCGCAGATATGTGATGTTGAACACTAGTGAGAATTTCCCAAGATAACCCAAGTTTCAACATGGACAAAGCCTTATCATCCCTTCTTTTAATTTGTCTCCCTGTGGCTTGGTTTGTATTTGTACCGGTTGTAAGGGCATAAGGGCCCTCTGGGTCAAAACTTTTCCAATTGTGCAACATTTGGAGGAGTTATTACTTTCTTACGCCGATCGAGGATATACGAGCAATTTCTACGAATATCCTTGTATTTTACAACATTATTAGACCTTTTTGGGAGAAAACTTAGTATGTGTCAACTCTGAATCATATTACTGTTGTGGTTCAAAGCCATAAGATCATCATTACTCCTAGATTATTCATGATGTATTATTTTTCGGTGACAATGATGATGATGCTTATCATTTTTATAAGGAGTTAAACAAGGGGTTATTTGGAAGATTGAAGTATGCTGGTAACTTAGATGCTTCTCAATACTACATGGCAAATCTCTGTAAGCAGTATGAGTACATTTTCCACGTGTTGATTGTTTGGGTGGTAGAAGAGGCGTTTTGAATAATGTTGTATCCTGCTTCAATCGGCTATGGCGGCCTTGTTGTTAAACAAACGGTTTAACTTCTCAAATTTGGTGTTCTATCACTTGAAATAAAATTTTACTACAAAGACAAATAAGTTCCTTATTTGCCCATTGTTCCTTTAAATGATTATCGACCACTTGGTGCCTAACTGGCCTAAAGATCTGTAAGGCCCCGAACCCGGTAACCCTACTTTAGCGTCGGATTTACTCATAAACACAGTTCTAAATATCAGAGTTGATTAAAAACTTTATGCGGAATATAAAACTTTCATAAAACATTACATATCGATTCATAAACATGTCTTAAAACGTTCCTCTTGTCTTTCAAAATCAAAACATAACTTAATAAACATATCAGATCTTCAGATGCCAGGCTTTAGTCTTCTGCCATGTGTCCTCCACTCAAGCCAGCTGTCTCAATCTACTCACCTGCGTGCATACTAAAAGTCAGCTACGCTGAGTGAGTTCTAGTTAATCATACAATACCATACAATACCTTATTACATACATACGTACTTAACCTCATAACTTTCTTTCATACACACATAAGTACTCATACCTTCATTCTTACTTACATACTTTCTTTCTTACTTACATACTTTCTTTACATTCATAATCATACGTTTTAAAGAGCCTTTCGCCCTATAACCTCACAGATATTATAAGGGTCTGGTCCCTAACATCACAGATATTATAAGGGTCTGGTCCCCAACATCACAGATATTATAAGGGTCTGGTCCCCAACATCACAGATATTATAAGGGTCTGGTCCCTAACATCACAGATATTATAAGGGTCTGGTCCCAAACATCACAGATATTATAAGGGTCTGGTCCCCAACATCACAGATATTATAAGGGTCTGGTCCCCAACATCACAGATATTATAAGGGTCTGGTCCCTAACATCACAGATATTATAAGGGTCTGGTCCCAAACATCACAGATATTATAAGGGTCTGGTCCCCAACATCACAGATATTATAAGGGTCTGGTCCCCAACATCACAGATATTATAAGGGTCTGGTCCCTTGTTTTCGAATATTAGTAGGGTTCGATTCCCTCTTCGTTACCATACAACCATACATCATACCTCGAGTATTATTAGGGCTCGATACCCTTTTCGTAACCATACAACCATACAACCATCGCTTCCTTCTTTTATCAACTTTATTACGTTCATACACGTAAACATACATATCATACTTACCATATTTATAACGTTACAACCTGACAGTACGTGCAATATCCGAAGATCGTTCACGTGCCATCAAGCAATCATTCATACATATCATACTTACCATAATTATAACGTTACAACCTGACAGTACGTGCAATATCCGAAGATCGTTCACGTACCATCAAGCAATCCTTCATACATATCACATATATCACATATGGCATACACTTATCACTTAGGATAAATGTATTAACAACACATCAAGTATGCACACAGCCCCGAAAACATAACAAGGAATGGGGCTAGAAACTCACCTGAATACTGTTACGCTCTCCGTTAATAGTTATTCCCCTCTTGAGCTGTGCACGGCTAACTGTATAATATTTACACGCATCAATTAGCTACTACTACTTATGTTGCGTTTCTATCTTTATATGACCCACAACGAACGGGGGTCCGGGGGCAGCGCCCCTGGCAGCGGGGTTCTAGGGGCGGCAGCCCCTAGCGGGGTCCAAGGGGCAGAGCCCCTGGCTGGGGTTAAGCTGCCTTAACACATTTTCCATTAGGTTTTTAATTTATTTTATAAACGAACTTGGCTTCAGGCGAAGTTAAACCTTAGGCGAACTTGGCTTCAGGCGAAGTTATACCTTAGGCGAACTTGGCTTCAGGCGAAGTTAAACCTTAGGCGAACTTGGCTTCAAGCGAACTTAAACCTTAGGCGAACTTGGCTTCAGGCGAAGTTAAACCTTAGGCGAACTTGGCTTCAGGCGAAGTTAAACCTTAGGCGAACTTGGCTTCAGGCGAAGTTAAACCTTAGGCGAACTTGGCTTCAGGCGAAGTTAAACCTTAGGCGAACTTGGCTTCAGGCGAAGTTATCCTTAGGCGAACTTGGCTTCAGGCGAAGTTATCCTTAGGCGAAGTTACGCTTGAAGGCGAAGTTACGCTTAAAGGCGAAGTTACGCTTGAAGGCGAAGTTCATCAGGCGAACTTAATCTTGCAGGCGAAGTTGTCGCGCTGCAGATCTGTTTGCCCATAACTCCTTCGTTTCTTAGCCAAATAACTCGATTTTGGTACCCACGGAACCGTATGATCGGCGCCTACAAACCCCAACCATCAAATCGGCCTAAAATCGACGTTTTAGGGGTCCGATTTGGGCAGTTGGGTTTCGGGTCCGGTTAACCCATCCAATCCTAACCATTTTCAGTAATAATAGCTTTGTTAGATTAGTTCTTACCTTACCAACTCAGATCTATCAACAAATCTCGGGTCTCGGCTTCGAATCTAGATCGGTTAGAATGTGTGTGTTTTGAGGGTGTAAGGAGTGTGTGTTAGGGAGTTTGGTGAGAAATGAGATATTTTGGGATTTTGGGGGTATTTATATCCCTGAAATCCCATTCTCATTTAACCTATCTCAATTAACCCAAGTCCATAACCCACTTCCATTACCCGACACTAGCCCGACCCATACCAACTCCTATTCTTTTATTTATTTCCTGATAACCCGAGTAAACTTCCCATCTATTAATAAGTAATATAATTAATATTACCTTTGAAATTTCGGGATGTTACAAGATCCTCATATCACTGCTGATGTTATCAATCTGGAACATATGAATGAGGATACTATGAATAGGTTGGTGGTTTATCAGGGAAAGACTGATGCTACAAGGTTAAAGTTTAAACGTTTTATAGGTCATCTTGCCAGTGAGTTATAGCAGCCACCTCCGAATGATCGTTGGATACATGATGCTTCGGACTCTGATAGTGAAGATCATTGCAAATGTTATCAATCTGGAACATATGAATGAGGATACTATGAATAGGTTGGTGGTTTATCGGGGCAAGACTGATGCTACAAGGCTAAAGTTTAAACATTTGATAGGTCATCTTGGTGGTGAGTTATAGCAGCCATCTCCGAATGATCGTTGGATACATGATGCTTCGGACTCTGATTGTGAAGATAATCAAAGTGGTAGGTATTGGTGGTAATGATGGGGGTCCCGGTAGACATGATGGTGGTCCTGATTGTAATGTTGGTGGTAATGGTGGTGAGGTGGTTCTTAACAAAGATGCTAAAGGAAAATCGGCTGCTAATGACGATCCTACAAAGAGAATAAGAAGGGGGTACTAGTGTCTCTATACAGGAACCATAACAGGTTGTTCCTTGAACTATTTTTGTTACTGCTCATGCTACACCAGTTGCTACTACTACTCTGAGTACTCAAGTGGTTACTTTGGTGACTACTACATCTTCAGATCCAAGATTCTTAAATATTCCTCAACCAATCTTGCAACATATCCAGACTCCATTCCCCCTCTAGTGCAAGCTACTGTAGAAACGAGTCCAACAATTTCAGTTGAAACTATGGTGAGGCCTACACAGATGCTACCTCATCCATTTATGCTGACCACGAGGTCCTGTGATGCCTCTTCCTCCTAGTTTCTATACTTTATCTATTCAGCAACAAATGTTTCACCTTATGAACCTTGTTCACTTACAAGGTACACAAATGAATGCAGATTGGTTGTTTCAAGAAGATATGAGAACACATCAGAGAAGGATGATGAGAACGATCCAGTACTTCAACCGTGAAAATGATCAGTTGAGAGCCCTAGTACTTGATCTAGGGGAAAAGATAAATAAAAACAGCATGAGCTGATTCTTCAACTATAATGTAAAGAAGACATTAAGGAAGTTGAAATATTGAGATCATGACGATGATCCTAAAGCGGGCCAGTTTAATCAGCAACCATGTGCCTCAACATCTGGTCAATGCCTGCTGAGGGGGAGTCGAATGGAATGCAGTTGGTTGTTTATAAAGATTCTACCGAGGTGCATGGAATGCAGTTAGTATGCTTAAAGTGAAAACTATTTTATTTGTTGATATGAAAGGGTTGTCCAAAGTATGGTGTAAGAGGACTAGATAGAAGTAGGCGAGTTTGTTTATCATAGTTTAACTAAAGAACAAATCACCATATTGCTTAATTTGAACAAGGAGGATGTGAAGGTAATGGAGAAACAAGTGAATGTTGAATTTGAGCATGTTGGAGATGTAGAAGTTGAACTTAGTATTCCATCTTGTGATACTTTCTTTGATGATGTAGAGATAGAGGATATAACGGCCAAGGAATATCCTAATATAATGCTAAGATGTTTAACAAGTGGCTAGAGACTATGAGACACGCTCAGAAGCAAGACTACATACACTCTAAGCTTAGAATATCAGCATACCAGATGAAGAAGTTCATCAATGTCAAGATGGTTAAAGGTGACATAGTTTCGTAGATGTACGAGCCGGACACGAAAGTCTGCATTATCAAATGGGAGAATGGAATTAAGTACTTTAATCATTTCACTGATATTCTCACCATGCCTCGTTGGGATGTGCGTACATTAGCCTATCGATCGTTCATGAACCATGGGAATAACGAGTTAATTTATTGGTTCTATCGACATTTGGTTCACGAAGCTCATCATGGTTTCAACATTTTCAAGCCCCAGGTTCTAAACTACAATAATACACGAGAATGATACTTGTACGGGGTGGAGAAAGTTGATCTTAAAAGTTAAGCCGCCCCGCACTCTGAAGAAAGTTCCTTCAAAGATAATGCCACAATGTTTTTACAAGGAATTCAGTTGGTGGTATTATTATGATAAAGCCAGTGAGCATGTGATCGTGCTAGGTTCTGGAGACAAGATAAAGTTTATTCAGGGTTTCGATCTGATGTGGTTGGTCAACCTATCTAAGTCTAAAAACGACGTTTGCTTCAATAATCATACCAGATGGGCATACAATAAAGATAACGAAGTCGCTATGGAATTCCAAAGGGTCATTCGAACGTGTTATGCATTTAGAGCTCATACGTGTGCTGACTGGAAGACCAAAAGATTCAAGATGTGAATAAGTATGAAGCTCGAGCCAAGGGGAGTTTGTTGATACATTAGTTGTCGTCTCGTTCTTTGTATATTGTTTTTCGTATTTCTAAAAGTATAGGGACCAGTTTTGACAATTACGTAAAGGTCATTCACTATGGGATGTTAGCGAATGAACATGTTTTAGTTTTCTCACTCGTTAAGTAATGTTAGGGAATGAGATGTTAACGTATAACGTCATTCGCTAGGGGAATGTCTAACGAATGGCGTAGTGAATGTGACGAATTCGCTATGCATGTATAGCGAATGAGTATGTCCCCGTATATAGTTTGTAAACATATTCAAATTATAAATAGTGATTATTTTATGAACTTCTGAGTCATTACTTTGTCCAATTGTTCTTTCAAAACACACAATGAGCCATAATCGTTCATTATTGATCATATCATAGACTACATCCAAATGTATCGTGAATCATGATGAACATCGTGCCTCCTCAGTATTTTTAACAAGGAGATAATATTTGGATTAGAGAAGAAGGCTAAGCGTTCTTTTTAATAAAACGCTTCTACAATAGGATTTATGAGAGAGAGGAAGGGAGGGGTGAGAGGGGTGTTTTTGCTAGTTTTTATGGTTGTTAGAAGTGTAGCTTGACAGTAGCTTACGTAGCCACAATTTTTAAATGACGGTTATAACAAACTTAGATTTACACTTAGATTTAAACTAGAGGATTCACAGTAGAATCCCTATACCATCCTCATGCCTATAATTTAGACATGTTTAAGGTTTTTATGAATTTTTGGCTATCACTCGATTCTCTTATTTAGCGAATTTTTTGCTATCATTCGATTCTCTTATTTAGCGAATATAATATAAGGGAGTGAATAGTGCATTTCTATACGTTAAATTACAAAGGGAGACAAAAATGATGAGAAAGATTTATGACCAAACAAAAAAAAAACCCTTAAAGTTAAATTTAAAAAAATAATAAAAAATCATAACTCATTTATATATATATTAAAGCAATAGGCTTTATCTCAACTTCCCTTCTTCCTATTGGTTGTTGTCTAAAATTTCCATATATATCTACCACCTCTCTAATTTTCATGTTAATAAAATAAATAAAAAATAAACTAAAATAAGATACAATTAATTCTATTTAATGATTCTCTTTAAATCTTTAAATTATTCTCTTTAAATTTAATTATGTTTAATAATCGTTTTTGTTATAATTGTTCTTATTTATCAATCCACAATATAATTGTTATTATTTATCAATCAACGAGTTTTATTACTTGTGTTATTTTTATTATTCTGTATACTATTACATAACTTAACCTAGCACCTCAAATCAATTTTCCTCTTTAATTCTTCCATTCTCATTGACGGTTCCTTCCTATACCACATATGACTACCTTCAGTTCATTTATCTGTGAAATTTACGTTCCACCATCGATGAAGATGTTCACCATCAATGTTACCTCCGGTCAGTTTAATCATCACGCTTCCTACCATGTTTAATTTATTTTAAATAATTAATTGATATTTCATCCTTAATTAAAATTCAACCATATGAAGTAAAAATTCATATCCGTAATCAATAATTGTAATTATTTGTAAATTAGGGAAAGATGAATAAAATTTATTAACGAAAACTTTAATTACGGAATTTCTATATTTTAATATGTTATTTTATATTATATATCATTTGATTAAAGTTTTGATTAAGCATCCTTAAGGGTTGCTATAAATACGGATTTTGACCCTTTTACTAATTCATAATTAGTCAATCAAGGATTTTAATATATGAGGGTCATTCTAATTTTAAGTATATGTTAATTTATAATTCATAATTATAATTTATAATATTATCACTTACCATGTGTTATATCAATTAATAAGTTGTTAAATTGTTGTTTAATGTTGTTTAATTATATTATAAATACTGATTTTGAACCCATTGGGTGATTCAAAATTAGTCAATCAAGGATTCAAAATTAGTAAATCGGATTTTGACCGATTAACTAATTATTTTGGGAAGATTTGATAATAAATTCAAGATATACGGTAATTATTTAAGGGACTAAATTGATGATTAATTATATTAATGTAAATAAATAAATTAGTAACTTATTTTCTTAATAAGTTTATTCCTTATGTTTAAATATATATTTAAATAGTTAAAGATTTAAACATATGAATTGAATTATTTTGTATTTATTTGTATTTATAATATACTTTAATAACATTACATTTTATTAATTCAAAATTTCAAAATCCGTTAATGCTCATTCCATAATTGTAGTCCATGATTTGAAAGCTAATTCAAATTCCCTAAATTTATGTTTTTTATTAATTTCGTATATACATTCCTTTTTATTCAAATCTTCCAAAATTTAATCCTTTACACTATCACACCTCATGACTTATATAAATACCTCACCTTCACACCCCATGAGTTACACTATCACACCAAATATAGCTTAAACGACTTATTTTTTGTCTCTAAGGTTTATATTTTCTGTCACCCATTTTGTTTTTTATTTTTTTTTTGTTAAAAGTATTATTGTTCATCAACAAATGTTTTATTTATTTTTATATTTTCACGACCAGAAAGATGGAGCCAACAAACATCACCATGTTGAACCAATTGGATGTTCTTAACAATGATTGTATTCTCAAGCTTCGTATTCTGAAACTTTGGCTTCTCAAGGATAATTCAAAGCCCGGAGAAGATTGGTCCATTGAAATGATCGTGAAAGATGAAATGGCAGTGTTACACATTCATTAATTTTACTATATTTTTCATGCAATTTTCTACTAATGTTAGTAATAATGTTTCAGGGTAATAAAATGCAAGCATATGTAACGAAGCCATGCATCCCGAAGCATGATGCATGTCTTGGTCAGAATTGATCTTTGATAGTGAAGAAGGCTTCCCTTGGAGCCAATATGTCGACTTACAAATACAATGACTGTCCACACAAGCTTTGTTTCACAGCCGAAACCCATCTATCAAATTCCTACGAATTTGAAGGTCACTTGTATGGATTGAAGTTTGTTAGTTTTGATGACATAAAAACCAAAAACTTTTCCCAGAATGGAACTATTGGTTAGTTGTGGCTTGAGTCAATATGTGGAGTTTGTGACAGGGCTACTATCGCACTATTATTTATAGTTTTGTTTTTAGGTCATATAGAATTTTATTATATTTTAGTTTTTTTTTTGAATGACCAACAAGTTATATTGTAGCTTTTAAACTTTCAATCAATTATTCAAAGTATTACCATAATTATATTATTATTTATCGGTATATAAATGTATAATTAATATAACTATGACAAACATTTAATTGTTGATTTGACTAACAGTAATGATTTCTTTAATTACATATCAATATTAATATTTGAATAATTATATTTTAATATGTTTATAAACTTCTTATATAATATTATTGTTACGAGATTTTATTACTTTCAAACAAATTAAACTTAATCAAATTACTAAGTCATTTAAGATTTCTCAAATTTTGACACACATATATTTTTTATTTCTAATTTTACTTTTTTACTTTGTGGTTGATTTTTATTTTTATGGTAATGGTGTCAACAAGTGGATTCATAAACATTCAATTGAGTATCTTTATATTATTTTATGCGATTGTATTCATATGTGATAGGCAAAAACAAGAATAGTCTAAGGATCATAACAATACTTGCATTCTTATTTGATCATTCTCAAAGAAAGTTGAGTTGTTCAGTAAATGAAATAGTTTCATAAGATTATAATTATTTGACTTTTACATATTCCATTTTTGGATACATTTCAAAAACAAAACATTTATATAAAATTATTCGTTCATATAAATACAAAATTTAGAATATATTAACATATTTTTATAATTGACGTTTTTTATATAATTTTCTCCTGTTTAGCACATGGGTCACTAACCTATAACCTATTAAAGCATATATTTTTTAACATGTTTTTTAATTTTACAAGGTTTTTGGGCATGCAACATATAAATTAAATAGATTTTGCATCTTTTTTTCTTAATGTATTAGTTTGGTTCATGGTTTAAATAAAAAAAAGATGATTTAACTTGTAATTTTACTCTTATAAATACCTTATAATTCATAATTATGTTTTTTCTTAGAAATAAAACTTTTTACAATTCATTATAGTGTATAACATATGCATATATATGACATATTATATATTTTCCACTTGTGTGGTAAACGGTTCTTTGATTTACTAACCAGTGTTGAACATTTCTATTTTTATTTTAAGATAATTTATTTTTTACAACCAAATCTTAGTTTTTGTAAATTTATATTTTAAATCCGTGAAAATGTTTAGTTTCCTAAGTATCTTTTTTATACACACAAAATGTAATATAATAATATCGGTATGAATGTTTTATTTTTAAAATAAATCACACCAAATTTTGGTTAGCCACTTTGAATAAATAGTGCATAAATATAAAAATCTTATTAAAAAGTCATAAATAAATATTATTATACGAAATAACTGTATTTGCGTATTATATATCATAATTGTCATGACTCAAGTTGGATCATTAAACCATCATTTATTATTTTTAATATTTTTTTATGAACAATCTAAATTATGAGTAAATTAATTAAATTATTTTTAGCACATAACCATTTTCTTACGCAACGACACAAAAATAAGTTCGGAAATGTTAGATAAAGAAATAATGAATTACTTGGAGACAATGTTGGATTCTCAAAATCCTTTGGTTCAAGGATACTGGATGGTAAGTGATAGTTTTAAAAACGATCCCGATATGGATTTAAAGTTGTGCATTATTGGAACAAGGCAAAAAGATGCAAGGACTTACAACCTGCCAAAAACTTCTAAGTTGCAGCATTAATCGTTGATGATATTGGTGACACAATAAATAAGTGCGATATAATTGTAACAACTCAAAGCAGATCTCTAGCAAAAGTTGGAATATATATGAGAGACCCGTCTTACTTACGGTCAATTATATGTTCCTTTTTCAAGAGTGAAGAGTAGAGATTGTATTAAAATGCATATTTTGGATAAACAATGTAAAGTTACAAACAAGACAACAAATATGGTTTATAAGAAAATATTTAGTAGCTTATGAATTTGTAATTTTTAAAGTTTTAAATTATGTATTCAAATAATGTAATATAAATCTTTTGTTTTAGTAAGTTTATATTTTTAAGTAATTTGTTTACATAGGAATATGAATTGCAAATATATCAAATAGTTTTCCACATAAACATATGAAACAAACTTTTATCATCTTAAATATATATGTCTTTTGTTGACGATTTCTATAATTCCACCCGCGTCGTACACGGGTCAATAACCTAGTAATATAAATAAAAAACTAAAATGTTTCCACCATGATGAAAATGCCAATATCAAAGACACAATGATGAAAATGAACAAAAGACATAATTATAATTAAATAAAAGACACAATATATCGCAAAATATAACACAATGCCGAAAAAAGATATAGCACAATGTTGAGTAATATAACACAATATAAATAAAAAAAGACACAATGTTAAGGAAAATAAACACAATCAATAATGAAAATAATCACAAAACACAATGCTAAATAAAAAGACACAACAACTTTTTTCACTTACCATTGTGGTTTTTTTATGAGAACGAAAAAGATGGTGGAAACATGTTTGTGTTTTTACTTTTTTTTGTTTTTTTTACTTTTTTTTGTTTTTTTATTAAATTGTGAGTTATGATTTTTTTATTTATTTTTTTTGAGTGGTTTTTTTGTCTGGCTACAAATCCTTCTTATTCTTCTCATTTTGTTCCCTTTTGTAGAATAACTTGACCCTATATAGAATCGCTATCGGATATATATATAGTGAGGTTATAATAAAAAAGAAAAGTGTGTCTGGGAAGCGTAGGAAGAGATCTGGAGCGTTGCATCTGATGATCCAATGGTTGTAGTCCGTTGTTGTGTTTTTCCTATGTATGTTCTATTTTAGTACTTGTTTTATAACACTACATGGAAAATATCGTCTATTGTATTATATTAAATTGGAAATAAACAATCAAATTAATTAGGCACATGTGAGAGAGAAAACATTTTCATAACCCACCACAAACCACCCAAAACCTTGACCACATATTTCTTTGGGTTCTTGCTTTATTTGAATTAAAATTAATTATATACATTTTGATAATTATCGATCAACTTTGGATAGAATGACAAGAGAAAGTAGATGCATATAATTGGATGTTGGTGTATTTCTGCTCCATTTATTTATGTGGTTCATATGACGATGTATCTAAATCTGGTTAATGTGTTTATATATTTAGTTAGTGTGTGTTATAGTTGATGATTTCGTTTGTTTTTTGGTTATGATGTTTTATCGATTGTTTCTATTAGATTTGGAATTGGTGTGTTTTTGAAAGTCATGTACTTAATGTTATAAAAAGATTGGTGTGTTTCTGTTAGTAATGAATATGTATTTAATGTGTTTGACAAATTATAAGCAAAGAAATATGGAATATAATTAAATTAATAATTCAATTTCATAATTAAAATGATATGTTTGTTTACAATCTTGCCCTAATGTGGTTTATTAGATTTAATGGTAAAAATCACTTTCTACACTTTTTAGAAAAAAGATACTTCTTATTTTAACCTTGTTATATATATTAGTTTTTATCCCCCGTATTATGGGGGGCTGTTTTACATTACTCACGCCCTGCTTGCGGTGCGCGCATATAATGTATATATGTGTGAACCCTCGGGTGGGCAAAAGTAAAATTGCACTAATTTTGACGTTATTTTACTAATCTCGTGAAAATAACGTTAAAAGTGGCGGAAGGTTAATCAGGCATCATGTGATGGCGTTGATAGCCGAAAGACAAGGGCACATGCACCAATCAGCCGGCGTCCCGATGATTGAGTGTTATGTGCCTTATGTCCAAGGCTTGATGCAAAACTACTATCGAGCCGGGGGTCTCACCGGAAGCAGCCTCTCTATCCCTATGGGATAGAGGTAAGGCTGTCTACATCTTACCCTCCTCAGACCCTACCATAGCATTGCTATTGGTGGGATATACTGAGTACGATGATGATGATGATGATGATGATGATGTTTTACATTACTCGTTTTTAATATTTATATAATTTTTTGGGTTTAATTTTATTTATTGTAATGAATTTATTATATACTTAGAGTCTGATGATAAAAAGGTTTCACAAATAACGAAGATGTTATAACTTGGTTTAAAAGTTATCTGGGTTTTCTAAGACCCAATACCCGCTTATATTTTTTACTATAAAATTGTTTCTTAATTATAAATAATACTTTTTTAAAAAAAATCATATAATAATTTTTAGTATATCCTATTTTATAGGATTTTCACATCAATAATTTGATGAGAATAGTTTTTAATTTAATGAGATGTTATAACCCGTTTAAGGAATATCTGGGTTTGGTAAGACCCATACCCGAGAATTCGGATCAAATGCATGAGAAGCCTTCATTTAAAAATCAAGGAAATCTGATTACTTAAAAAAAGGGGGAGCGACCACATCACGACACGTAGGATTTTTATGTTTTCGTTTATATTATATATAAATTTGCTATACACTTTTTAAGTTGTAGTGAGTGAAAGAAAGAAAAAAAGGTTTTAGAAAAGTAAAAGTACTATTAATTAGTAGAATATTGATAAGTATGAGAAATCGGATATGTGGAAATTTTTTATTTCAGTTTTTTTATTATTTATTTATAAGGTTTCTTTTTGTTGAGGTAGAAGTATTCTTGTAATTTTTATTTTATACATGCAATTTTTTTCTACCTCTTAATCAATATCAAGTAATGACTCATTCTATTTCTTTAAATTAACCGAGCAAACCAAAGTAATTATAATGAACAATTTCATTTCATTGTCCACAGTTGTGGATCCAAAAATTTTTTTTAGTATGTTTTCTTTCATACGACCGAACCAAAAATTTTTGATTCGGTTTAGCCCGGTTCAAATGTTTAGGTCGAGTAAGGTTCATCACATAATATAAATACGGTGCAATAACAAAAATTAAACAGTCACTTGAAATTTAAAAAAAAACACATAATATAAATACGATGGTCTTTTCGAATTAAAAAAAAGTAAGGGAAAAAACTACCTATGGTTCTCTATGAGCTTTCATCTTTTGGAAAGGTTGCATTACATCTTTGACCGGGACTTGTTGAGGGAATTCTTTTTCAATGTAACAAATACAAGAATCATTTAAGTATCCATCATCCATCCTATTATGCAATTACGTCATCACATGCTTCATTAAACAAAAACATCTTTCAACACTCGTCGCGACAACCGCTAAATAATTACACAGTCAAATGTGTATGTTCGAAACAGAAAAACCAATATGTTCTCGTGGTCCTTTCCTTGTAAAATGCATTCTTTAAAGTATTGTGGTTATGGAGAGTTAATATCATAAACTGCAAAATATTACATGATATGATTAGGCTCTTTTAATTATAGTCAAAAGTTAAAGCATTTCAAAGATAAATGACAACAAAATATGAATAAGTAAACAATTACCATAGCAGTAGAAGAGTGTGGGAAGCAATAGGCAAAGACAACATGTAATTATGATAGAAAACAGCTGATGGTAAAAGATGTAAATTAAAGTCTAAACATTATTTGGAAGAAAATAAAAAAAAAGTGCGACGCATGACAGAATTGAACTTGGGTTCTAACAGTTGCAAATATGTATATGGTTTCACTAATCAATTTACATAGGGTTCAATCTCATACTTTATATAAGAATTCTACTAAAAATTCGAAACTCACTGGATTCCCGTGAACCAGCAACAATACATGTAGACCCGCCCTTGATTGTCCAGTCCATTTTTTTCTCTCGTTTGGTATGTTACCTCATACAAAACATATCATAAATGATCTTAATCTCACTAGTTGATTATCTTTTAATGTAACAAACATTATTTTCTCTTGTTTTTATAAGTTTTAAAACGTTCCCTTAAAACATGTTTTTGGTGGAGAAAATATTCACATGGACTCCATGGGTGGACATGAGAAAATAATGTCAATAGAACGAACATTTTTTAACCGGGATTCTTTCGGTTACATTAAATTCCTACTTTAAATTGAAAGAAACCAAAGTTTTTAAATACTTTTGAAATAAACGTATAAACTTTTGTGAAGTTAAATACATGATCTTTCACTTTTCCTTTTAAAAATCTCAAACAATTTAGTACATTCTGTTTTCCTAGCTAATCCATTCCATAAAGTATAATATATTCTATTTTGTTTTTATCAAAATATACGAGGTAATATAGCAAATACGTAAAACATTTAAATTGGTCATCTAAAAAACTTCCATTATCTTTATCTCATTAGTTGGTAGGTATTATAAATTCTGTAAGTCTTAACATATATGATATATACTCATTTTTAATAACAACATGTTAATCGTTACTACTTTAAGCGAATCATTATTTGGAAAAGGGTACATCGGAAATCTACTTTGTGTTAGAGGGATGGTTAATAGTCTTAAAGGCTAAGGCTAGTATTAGTTAAAGGAAGAGATTGTCTAGCTTTTTTTATGTTTCACATATATAACTATTTTTTTATTGGCTATTGTTATATTTCACATTGTTGTTAAACGGGTAGTGGCGCATCTTGTTGCTCGTTACTCACCTCTAAGTATATTTGGATCATTTTATTTAATATATTTGGTATTCTTTAAGCAAAAAAAATTGTTAAACCGATGTCTGAGAAACACAGTTTCCAAATTAAGACTGTAACTGTTCTAAACATTAATTGTTGAATCATAATACGATTAAAATCCTAAAAAATGAACTTAATGTTCATTAATTATAACATAAGAAACATCCATTAAAATGATCATAATATCATAAAATAGGAGAATATTAATCCAACACATTGTAACCGAATTAAGAGCATTGTCTTAATTCATGTGATTCAAATAATGTGTCCCATTCAAGTTATTAATGTTTTCGTTTCGGCTGGTTCCTGCCAAAGCCGGATCCACAATCACTGATGCATAATTGTTGTCAAAGAACCACTCAGTTGTAGCGTCGCCACTGTTGCTACAACCTTTTCTTGAATTTTCAAGATTCTGAAACAAGACGGGTTGCATGCCAGATCGTTGTTGCTGAAGTTTCCAATATAAATCTTGGTTTATATGACTCAAAGGTTCTACACAAGAAGAAATACTGGTGCTGTGATGAAGATAGGTGTGTGTAACACCAATTTCTTGAAAATTAGCCATCTTCCACTTTGGTTAAACCCCAGAGGATCAAGATTCATAAATGGAAGATTACTTGGGGTATTTTCCGCATATGAAGAAAAGAACTGGTTAACCATAGATGGGCAATTTGTCCCAACAAGTTGAAAATCCATAACCGGCTGTGAAAACTGGTCCAACAATTTCAACCCTCCATTAGTTGATGATGACTTTGTCTTCATGGTCTTTCGACAACCTCCACCGATGGGGATGTTGCGTAGGGCTCCTCCTTTGGTCCAGTACCTTCTGCAAGTCTTGCAAAAGTGTCTTGGTTGAGTGAGGTTGTAGTTATTGTAGTAGCAGAATTTGGTGTTGGTGGAATCACATCTTGGGCACTTTAGGCCGCCCGGCAGAGATGTTTTCGGCCCACCACCGGGGGTTTGGTTGTTATGACAGCATACCAAACTAAGAAATTATGAGAAAAAAGAGAGATATTTAGAATTTGGGTGGTCTCTCGCAGAGGCATAGACGTACATACATAATTCATGATTTTATACATAATTTTAGAAGTTACAAAAGGGATGTTGATGGATTCTTGTGAACTTCATCAACGGAAAATGAGGCTTCTATCTCTTATGTTTCATGTGTAAAGGATGAACAGCCATGTGAGTTAGTTCGAAAAATAATAAAAGGTTTTAATATCAAAGAATGCATACATATGAGAGAGGGAGAAATCCACCCGAAATAAAGAACTTTATACCCTTGTGCTTCGGATGTGGGGATGATATGAAAGTGATGTTGCACGCACTAATCTAAAGTTCCACATGTAACGTACCACCCTACTAGAGAACATCGCAAAATACAAATTGAATAATTAACTATAGGAAACGGTTTAAGAATAAATACATATTATATATTAATCATTTATATTATAATAGATAAAAATTATTAACATACCATATTATATATTATCTTGTAAATTGTTGATGGGTTATATTACCCTTATTAGCTAATAAGAATTTCCTATTAAGTGTATATATAGAGAATAAATTAACATCATAACCTAATTACACATACAATTTTACACGTCTTCTTTCTCATAAATCGGGTTTCTCTCAGGAACCCTAACACCATCTTTAACTATACATTCTATAAAGAAACTCGATCAAGATGACAAACATGTCGACTACATCATAATCTGCTACGGTTACTAGTCTCACTGCTGTAACATGTACACAAATAATTATAGGTTTATCATATTATCATAATTTTCCATTACTAATACCAAGAATTTATCAACATTGAAAAAAGTGAACTACAAAGATAGGTTTGTAAAATGGTAAGAATAGCATGAATGAATGTGTTTATATGAAAAATAATTTATAAATTGGTAATTTAACAACCAAAATTTTTGTAATAAATAATGATGCATAATAAAATGTGTATTATTATGCATTTAAGACTCATAGCTGATTATGGAAATCAAGGGGTCATTATGTAAATAGTTAGGGTTTCATCTATAGAGTAAACCTTTTACGTGTGTTTATGGACATAACTCATGACATGGTTGATGATGGTGAATTTTCATATAATCTCATTCTTAGTGATTTTGAATCATATGTTATATTCCCTAAACATTACTTGGCTTAAAAAAGAAGTATGAGTCCTCCAGAAGTTATATTTCACATACATTCATGGAACTTATTTAAACAGGAATATTCAGACATAATTCATTTATCATTTATAGACTATCTACTTATATCTAATCTATCTTCTATGGTCCACGATCTTAAACAAATCAATTCATATATGCTTAATACGATTTCTTCTAAATATGTCCCTAAGTTTATAATGACGTCAAGAGTTATTGAAATTGATGTATATAAAAATATACATCTTTTTAGCATCAAATAATCTCTAAAAACTATAACTTCTATTGTATAATATAGTTCTAATGGCTACTTAACATATTAAAATGTATCTTCAGGTAAACCCAAGCCTTAAACGAAGAAATAAGTGAAAAACCAAAAGAAAAATGAAAGAAAAACCAAAAAAAACACTCCAACACGCCCCCATGCCTCCCTGGACACGCCTCCATGGTTCTCTAAGCAAGAAAAGACCAAAATCTGCATGAACATACAAAATACTCGACACCTGGGCACGGGGCGGTGTCTCAGGAAGCATGGGGCCGTGGTCACCTTTCAGGAAAGAAAATACAAAGGAAATATAACAAAAGACCAAAAACACGGGGTCGTGCCTCAGGAAGCACGCACTCGTGCTGAGTTAGCATGTACGATCTGACAGAGCATTTAATGCGACTGGACACGTGGACAAGGGGGCGTGCCTCATGAAGCACAGGGTCGTGTCTGAGTGCCTAGATAACCTATAAATAGAGGAGCATGTTGCACTCATTTGGTGTGCTTGATGAAAATCACTATACGAGTTTCTCTTATAAAAACACCCACATTACACCCATATTGAAGATTTTGTGTAGAGTTTGAAGGCTTGGAGGTTATCATCATCATCATCATCATCCATCGTCATCATTAAGAAGGAAGATTCATCCATATTTGGTTAGATTGTTCAAGTTTAATCTTGTGTTTGTTATCATCATCTCTTTTAATGTTCATAGCCATGCTCATTATGAGCTAAACTCCATTTACCATCTAAAATCTATAAAGAAGCTTTGTTTTACTTAATGATTTTGTTAAACATGTGATTTAGTTTGGTAAAGTACATTGTTATCTTGCAATTATCTTTTGATGAAGAAATGTTTTATCACTTTAACTCAACACATCAAGGTTGATGATTAATAATCATTAATGATTCACTCATGTTCTCGGAGACTAGAAATGATAAAAAGAATACCTTGATAATTTATTCAAGATAAAACATGGATCTTTATATTGTACTTAGAAATGATGAGATATAAGTTATAATCTATTTCTCTAGTTTTGATGATTCTGTAATTACATTGTTAACACGATTTCTTAGGTTATCATGCTAGTTAAAGAAATCATACGTTAATGGAATGTGTAATTATAACCTAATCAAATCAACCAAGGGGAGGTTGTGTGAGTTAACTACAATCAACGGAGTTGTTAGGATTGGTATTTGAGAAATCGAAGTCAATCCTAATCGTTCTACTTTACCAAACTACTTGTCTACTTAAATTGCCATTCTCGTGCTAGTATGAGATTAAGCAAGGATAGACTTGAAAATACGCATGCTACTTTCTTTTATGTCATAGAATGTGTTCACTTAGAAATGAGGGACTATTCTAACATATATTATTAAGGCAACTTTATCACATGTTTACTTAATAATCATCAAGGAAAAATGGAGTGGACTCTTGATCTTAGATGGTAAGCTTCATATAATTGAATTACTCATTTAGAATTTCTCTTCTTGTCACCCATATATTATATATAAGTAATACATATAATTAATCCTTACATATTTCTCTTCATTTAGAATTTCCCTTCATATGTTGACTAGGTTTGAAGAAGTTAACTTAGTACTCAATTGGAAAAAATGCCACTTTATGGTTAAAGAGGGCATTGTTCTAGGTTACAAGATATCCCGAACATGACTAGAAGTTTATAGGGATAAAATCGAAACCATATCTATACTTCCGCCCCCCACTTCAGGTAAAGCCATTAGAGGTTTTCTAGGTCATGCGGGATTATATCATCGTTTCATAAAAGACATCTCCAAAATTTCTAGACCTATGACCAAACTTCAGGAGAAAGATACATCATTCGTCTTCTTTGAAGAATGTGTTGAATCGTTCACAAAATGAAAGACAAACTTGTCAACGTACAAATCATGACTACACCCGACTGGACTTTTCCTTTAAAAATCATGTGCGATGCAAGTGATTTTGTAGTTGGAGCCGTACTCGGATAACGCGAAGAAAAGCATTTTCACCTAATTTACTATGCTAGTAAAAATCTTAACGATGCACAAGAAAATTACACCACAATAGAAAAAGAGTTATTAGCAGTAGTTTTTGCCTTTGAAAAATTTAGATCTTACCTAGTTCTTTCCAAAACAATTGTTTACACCGACCATGCCGCCATACGCTACCTCTTCAACAAGCAAGATGCAAAACCCAGACACATCCGATGGATTCTACTACCGGGGAATAGATTATGTTAAACATGTGATTTAGTTTGGTAAAGTACATTGTTATCTTGCAATTATCTTTTGATGAAGAAATGTTTTATCACTTTAACTCAACACATCAAGGTGGATGATTAATAATCATTAATGATTCACTCATGTTCTCGGAGACTAGAAATGATAAAAAGAATACCTTGATAATTTATTCAAGATAAAACATGGATCTTTATATTGTACTTAGAAATGATGAGATATAAGTTATGATCTATTTCTCTAGTTTTGATGATTCTGTAATTACATTGTTAACACGATTTCTTAGGTTATCATGCTAGTTAAAGAAATCATACGTTAATGGAATGTGTAATTATAACCTAATCAAATCAACCAAGGGGAGGTTGTGTGAGTTAACTACAATCAACGGAGTTGTTAGGATTGGTATTTGAGAAATCGAAGTCAATCCTAATCGTTCTACTTTACCAAACTACTTGTCTACTTAAATTGCCATTCTCGTGCTAGTATGAGATTAAGCAAGGATAGACTTGAAAATACGCATGCTACTTTCTTTTATGTCATAGAATGTGTTCACTTAGAAATGAGGGACTATTCTAACATATATTATTAAGGCAACTTTATCACATGTTTACTTAATAATCATCAAGGAAAAATGGAGTGGACTCTTGATCTTAGATGGTAAGCTTTATATAATTGAATTACTCATTTAGAATTTCTCTTCTTGTCACCCATATATTATATATAAGTATATATATTTTAAAAAAAGTTTAAAAATCAACCCCAAAATGATTAAACTTTGTGATTAAAGCAAAACAAAAATTCATTATTAGAAACATTTGTGTCCACGGATCGATACTTGGTTCTTACCAATACTATTCTACATATACGATAGGTAGACACATATACGATAGGTAGACTTGCCTATTTTGTGTGTGTTTAGTCTTAGTAGAAATCACTTTTATAAATTTAAAACACGATCTTGTGCAAAAGTTACATCTCCCATCCGTTATTTTATCACGCAGCACACATCAAAAATAAAATCAAGTCAAATATATATATGACAGATTCCCATGCCACGTACATCATTGAAACATATATTGTATCTTTCCTAGAGATATTAAAGATCAGTGAGAGCCTTAAGTGTCATAGTCATAACTTACAAGATTTTTGCAAGAGGTGGGGGAGTGAAAACTTAATATTATCTTAATCACACCCCTTATACAAGACAATGCTCCATCACAACACTATTCCATCAAAACTTATCTCTTTAGAATTTACTACTACTCTTACAAAAGTTTCATTGTTTCGTAAATGTGGGTAAACTCCGATTTCTTACTAAAATAATCCCCAA
The DNA here is from genome assembly GCF_021521415.1 of Bidens hawaiensis. Lineage (NCBI taxonomy): Eukaryota > Viridiplantae > Streptophyta > Magnoliopsida > Asterales > Asteraceae > Bidens > Bidens hawaiensis. Next base: position 421,985 of record NW_027492130.1, on the reverse strand, counting down.
AAGAGAAACTACAACGACTTACATCATTAACTTGTTTCTCTATTAGAATCTATTGATCTTTAAATGCTAATCCTAAGCATGAAAATTTTCTAAAGTCTTCTAAGGTCAGTGGGAGCAGTAAAAGTCCTTATAATGACTTGTTAGAAGTGCCAGAGGTGAGGGGAACAGAGTCATTAAAATGTACTCTGAATTTTACGCTGATTACACCTCTTGTACACAATACTGCACCAACTCTTACAAAATTAGAGTCCTGAGTATAATAGCAACCTAACCAATAGCTAATCCATAAAAATGAGACTTTTAAAAATACACAATAATCAACTCATGAGGCCATCTAAGTGTTAAAACCTACTGACATTGATGATTATGTAACCTCGCAAACTAAAGTTGAAATGGATGTTGTAGCGTGTAATGATCCTTCCTCTTATAATTAAACCATTAGCATCAATCATAATTGACTCCATAAGTCAGTGTAATGTTTGACATTTAGTTGAATCACCTAATAGTGTTCATAACTAAACTAACAACCAATATGAAATGTTACGACGATAAGAAGCACGATTAACTGTTAAAAGGTTATATTAAAGGAGAAACCAATTATCAAAGAATCTTCTTACCTATAGTACAAAATATTTATTTAAGCATCATTACTGTTCTAGTAGCTTATAATAGTTAAGAGCCACAATAGATGAACATTAAAATAACTTTCCCTAATAATTGGCTTAAATACTTATCTTCTTATAAAAAAAAATAAAATTTATAAACTGAATGTCAAAGAACATTTAGCCTGTAAGTTAATAAAAACCATACATGGGTTAATGCAAACATCTAAATGTGATGAAGTATTTGTACAATTATATTCATAAAAAACCAAGTGGATTAATGTATCAACCTCAAGATAATTGGGAGAAACGCGAAACAAACTTGTCCTTTTACTTATGACATTCTTCTGATAGTTATATGTTACATAAGTCAAATCATTGTTTACACGTACTTTGGTATGATTTATCTCCAAAATATTCCTTACACATGTAACAAACAATGCTGATATACTTTAGAGAATAATAGGATCACATAGATTATCTCCTTATGCTTCATTAAGTAGAAACCTTATATAAGCTCAAGTCTATACTCGTTATACTCGTTTAGATATTACTAAAAATTCACTATATATATATATAGGTTAATGTGAAGCATCTAAATGAGTATTAAAATATCTTTAAAAAAATGAGAGACTATAATTTAAAAGAAGAAGTGAGAACTCAAATCGATTTATTGTTCTAAACTTTGTTATATTCATGATAACAAAATACAATTTCCGGGATATATGTTTATTTCAACAAATAAATCTATCTCATGAAGGAGTCATAATGAAATGATAACAATAACCTAAGTAATAATGACATAATATGTTTATTAATCACAAGTCAATTGTCAATAAATGTTGTTGTAAATCTAGCAGTTGACTCATAAGTTTATTAACTCCATATATATATTATATATTGAAGACTTACTATGATAAAGTCAGCTACCATGTTTTCTCAAATAATAACAGTTCGAGAGGTGATACATTAAAATTTTGATATGAAATCAATTATAAGTTTATGAACGAAATGCGGAAACTAAATTTTCGTATCGAATACATTCATGATATGCTTAAGGATCTGATAATTACTGTCACCCATAAGTCTTATATAAGCGCTTAATGATTAAGACGAGATTACTAACGACCATGTATAATTTCATATCGTACTATGAATGACTAATTATTAATTTCCTCAGTTTTGATTTTGTATGTCTCTTAATATGTTTTGCATGCATAATATCATATAGACAAATTAATACCAATCATACGTTCTAAAGGGCTTACTTGAAAATTTTCATCATAACTACTTTGGTTTTAAATAAGGAATGCAGTATAATTAATGGGGTTCTTGAGTTTATGTTCAATTCAATGACTGTATTTCTCTGCTCCAGTTTAAGTTTAAAGCTAAAATAAATTTTAACTCCTGATCAGGCTTATCTAATACTCATAATAAATGATTACTCAGCCAAGTGAGAGAATGAAAGAATAAATATATATTATTTATATTAATATGGCCATCGATATCATTTATGTTATAATAGATCAAAAATATTAATATACCATATTATATATTAGCTAGGTAATTTTTAAAAGGTGTCCCTTGGGTGTATATATAGAGAAAATAAATTAACATCATAACCTAATTACACATACAATTTAATATGCCTCCTCTCTCCTAAACCGGGCTCCTTTCAAGAACCCTAACACTATCCTTAACTATATATCCTAAAGGGGAACTTGATCAAGATGACAAACATATCGACTGCATCATACTCTGCTGCAGTTACTACTCTCCCTGTTGTAACAGGTACGCATATAATAATAGGTTTATCATATTATCATGTTTTTCCATTACTAACACGAAGAACTAATCAACAGTGTAAAGTGAAATCCAGCGATAGGGTTGTAAATTGGTATGAATAGCATGAATGAATGTGTTTATATGAAGAATAATTTATAAATTGATAATTTAAAAGCCAAAATTTTTGAAATAAATAATGCTGCATGTGTATTATTATGCATTTAAAACTCAACATGTGATTGTGGAAAACAAGGGGTCATTATGTAAAAAGTTAGGGTTTCATCTGTAGAGTGAACCTTTTACGTGTGTTTATGGATATAACTCATAGATCTAGTAATTTGAATGATAAACAAATGATTTGGACATAAAAAAGGATTGTGTTCATACAATAAAACTAGATCTTCATATTAGGGGTACACATTTGGGTCGGACCGGCCGCACCGAGATGTACCCAACTCAGACGAAAAACCAGAAAATCATGCATATATGAACCGAAGACTGGCCCGAGGGACCAACATTGGGTATCGGGTATCATCGATCGATCTCCGTAATCCGGGTAATGATGAAAGACTGAGACCGTTTGAGGATGTAACTTTCCAAGATGTCCCATCTTCAAGCGAACTCTTAGTATGAACTATGAAGGTGAGGTTGAAGAAAGGGACACTGCGACGGTAGGTAGAAAAACACATTGTCTTCGTCTTTTGAAGATGGTTAGAAGAAGCTGAAATAGAGAAATGATAAATAAAAGGGAAAATTCCCAAAATGTATCTACTTTGGAAAGAGATTCCATTTTTGTCCCCTAAACTTTAGAATTCCAAATATGTCCCCTTCTAACTCATTCTTTGACCATGTGTTAGAAAGCATAATGTTGGTGCATTTTGTGACCGTCGCTATGCAATTCTGACCAGCTGAGACGAGGTGGTGAAGTTAGAACAACTTCACCATAGGCGAAGTTAGAACAACTTCGCCATTGGCGAAGTTAAGACAACTTCACCTACAGGCCCAAGCCCAAGCCCGCGAAGTTGGTTTGTCTATATATATGTGTGTCTTGTTTAGGGTTTAGGATCCAGAAAAGTGAGAGTGTTTTGTGTAGCTGTTATTATCTAGAGAGAAACCGAGAGGAAGATTCGTGTGGGACGGCCCGAGGTAGAGCTCACCTAGGGTCAGCCGTGTTTTTTTGTTTTGTTCGGTATGTAACATGGTTTGGTTTTATATAAAGTATCTGCAGATTCGTTTTATCCCATTCGTGTATTTTTTTGTGTGTAATCGTGTTCTTCGTCTCCAACACCATAAGCGAGTCTAGGAGGATTCCGCACTCCTAGACATCGTGCGGATCTCGTATCGATCAGCGCGCCCCGGGGGGACTTACAAGTGGTATCAGAGCCTTAGGCTCCTATGCTATGGTTCGAGATCTGTGTTTTGGTGTTTCTGGCTCGTTTCTGATATGTTTTTGGATGAACAGCCGTTTTGGCGAAGTTATCGATCGATTGTTAGGGTTTTGGCGAAGTTAAGGTTTTGGCGAAGTTAAGGTTTTAGCGAAGTTATTGGCTGGCGAAGTTATCCAGTGGTGAAGTTATGGGCTGGTGAACTTATCAGTTGGTGAAGTTATCAGCTGGTGAAGTTAACAGGTGGTGAAGTTATCAACTGGTGAAGTTAAAGAGAGGTGAAGAAGTTATTTGACGAAGTTGACTTTTTGGCGAAGTTGACTTTTGGCGAAAAAAAAATATATTTGATTGGAGTTTTCGTCTGTACGGCCAGGTGTACACGATTATTGTGAGACCAAAAGTGTTGTTCCGACAACGAGTGAAACTTGGTATCTCTTGGTCTTACGTGTGAACAAATACGGGTCAACTCTGGATATGGAGTTGAAGTTGCGAATGAGATATTGATTGAAACTGGATATTGACACATGTTTGGTTATTTGGGTGTTTTTGGGCCAAGAAATGATTATTGTTCGAGGTTGACCAACTGAAGAAAGTCAGATTTTTTGGGTTTTCGTCATTATTGGATCGTGGTCAAAGCTTATTATTTATGTTATTTTCAAGGCGTTCGAGAATTGGATCCTGAAAACGTGGGATACGAGCATCCGGGATGCTTATTTATTAAGGTGAAAATTTTGGAACAAGTTGGATTTAATCGGGAATTAATTTGTTTAAGTTCTGATCGTTATCCCTGGTGATTGAAGATGCTTCGGATTTATTAATTGTCATGTGTGTTAGATTCTGTCAAGGTGGTTTTGTGATGAAACTGATCACTTGATGTTGAGTAGTTGAAGATTGAACCTTATCTTATTATGTAATTCCGACTAGTTGGGTGAAGTTGTGGAGGGAGCACAACTTCACGTGTTGGTGAAGTTAGGAACAACTTCACGTGTTGATTGAGATGACCGATTAGGCAAGGGGATGCAGGTCAAAGATCTCGATCGATATAGTTCGGAGGAGCTTACACTGAAGGGGAGATCTGATATGGAAGACGCCGGGTGATTGGTAGATTTGTGAAGCTACAAGACAGTTTCAAACACGGCTGTTTGAAGACATGATGGATGTTGCATGTATATGTGAAGGTCAAGTTTGAAGATCACAGTGCAATCGAGTTCTACCAGAAGAAGAAAACAGAAGATCATTAGTTAAGGGGGTGTCTGTTGGTGCATGTTTTGTAACAGATGATCTTTTGTGTGTGTTAGAATTGAGAGCAACGGTCAAAGGGGAGTCTGTTGGTGCATTTTATGACCGTCGCTATGCAATTCTGACCAACGGTGACGAGGTGGTGAAGTTAGAACAACTTCACCATAGGCGAAGTTAGAACAACTTCGCCATTGGGGAAGTTAAGACAACTTCGCCTACAGGCCCAAGCCCAAGCCCGCGAAGTTGGTTTGTCTATATATATGTGTATCTTGTTGAGGGTTTAGGATCCAGAAAAGTTAGAGTGTTTTGTGTAGCTGTCATTGTCTAGAGAGAAACCGAGAGTAAGATTCGTGTGGGACGGCCCGATGTAGAGCTCACCTCGGGTAGGCCGTGTTTTTTTGTTTTGTTCGGTATGTAACATGGTTTGGTTATTATATAAAGGATCTGCAGATTCGTTTTATCCCATTTGTGTATTTGTTTGTGTGTAATAGTGTTCTTCGTCTCCAACACCATAAGCGATTCTAGGAGGATTCCGCACTCCTAGACATCGTGCGGATCTCGTATCGATCAGTGGCGCCCCGGGGGGACCTTACATACTAACACGTCGTCAAAGATGTGGTAGACTACTTATCACATGGTCAAAGATGAGTTAGACCTCAAAGCACATGGTCAACGGCATGTTAGCATCCAAAACATATAGTCAAAGACATGTTAGCATTTTGTTTTTATTTTTATATTATATTACTATAACTAATTTTACTTATATCTGGTTTTTCTTTTATAACTTTTAATATATGAAGTTTTATATTATTCCAAATATACCTACGAGACATGCTTATTTTTACCTATGGATCGACATAAACTTACTCAAACTCGAGCCGTGTCAAATTAATATCAAAATGTTTAATAAAATTTGAGCCAACACGGTATTAAATAAAACTTATGTCAACATCTAAATAAAAATCAGAATGTATCATCGGTATATATTTGAAATAATATAAAACTTTATATATCATAAGTTATAAAAGAAAAACCAAATATAAGTAAAAGTATTTATAGTAATATAATATTTAAAAAAAACGGCTAACATGTCTTTGACTATGTGTTTGAATGCTAACAAGTCATTGACCATGTGTTTTGAGGCCTAACTCATCTTTGACCATGTGTTATTGTTAGTGCACAGTTTTGTCGTCTCGAGTCTTTGTAGTTATCGTTTGTAACTTATTTATATTTTAATATTAAGGGCATTTATGTAATTTACTTTAGTTCGTTAATGTAAGGCTAATTCGTTAAGGATGTTTAATGAATTAGCCAGTTCGTCTAATGTAATGTCTAGTTCGTTATGTATGTTCCTATTTGTCATGGAAAGTTGACGAATTGGGGAATAAAGAATCAAATATTCGTTATGCTTTCCTTATTGAGTCTAAAGTTAACGAACTGGATCCAATTCGTTACGGGTTGTGTAACGAATTGGTTCCATTGTCTATTTATAGGGTGTTCACACCCTGCTTAATTTAAGTTTTGATTTTGAGTAACGAACCTCTGTCAAAATACTCTCTTGATCATCTCTTCGGTTAATCTATTACTATACACATATCTAATAACTAATATATATATCTATAACCTAATTAAGAGTATAATCTAGAACTAGATAAGTTTAAGGTATTAGATCTAATTGATAATCAATATCGTTTAGATCTGATTCGTGTTCAACATGTGGTATCAGAGCTTTCGGTCGTTCGATTGCTCTTGATTTAGTGTTATTGACAGTTAATTGAAGTGTATTCAATTAGTTTTTGGTTTTCTTAAGTTTAAATTTGATTTTGATCAAATTAACAGATTGAATCTGTTAATTATGGATTGAGGTTGAATTGGTTTGTGTTCGTATTGATTAAGGAAGGTTTAAGTAGAATTGGATTGTGAATTGGATTGGTTTTGAGTTGGATTGCGACAATACCAAATCTTCCTATTAGACTTGTAGCAACACTAACTTATGTCCCTGCTAGAATTGTAGTAACACTAGCTAATGACCATGTCAGGATAGTTGGAAAACTAGCTAATGTCCATTCAGGATAATAGAGAAACTACTTTGTTTCCCTATCAGACTAGTAAAGAAACTACCTAGTTTCCATATAAGAGTTGGTGCTACATTAAGAGCTAACAAAAGTTAGGCGACGAAATGATAATGAGGGATATCCTAAGGATTATTCTGATCAAGTTTTTCAAGTATTTGAACAAGATGTCAAAGCTCACGCAACGCTTGCCATGTAAATTCCAAATGAAATCTTTGGTAAATTGATTCATTGAAAAATTACTAAGGAACTTTGGGATCCACTATAAGACAATTTGGTGGCATGGCTGAAGTGATTGAGAGTACATGAGAGATTATGTCACACCCTGACTAACAACAACGCAAACGTAAACGGGAATTCAATAGACACTTCTGTTATCAACCACATTGTTTATAAAGACACATTAACAAACTAATTTACATCATCTTACATCATTTTAACTTCAGTACATACTAGCTGTATCACAACATGTACCAGTTCGTTAATCCGCTTTATTCTCTAATATCATACTTGCATCTATCTACAATAGTATTGATCACAAATCGAACACGTAGCACACAATCATTTCATTCCAGTTTAGGTATACCTGAAAAGCATGTTATTAAGGGTCAACTACAAATTGTTGTTGAGTTTCACATGTTTAGGCGACTTCATATAAGCGTATTTATAATAATCATAATACATATGCGATGTAATTATAATAAGCTCACAAGTTGACAGTGTGTTTCTACCACGTGGCCTACACTACCGACGTCAATCATGTGGCCTCCACTACTCATGTCGTTCCCCGAGTACCTATGCCTAACACTAAATAGAGTGTATGTATATATGGTCATGTGCAGTTGCAGTTGCGTCATGGCAATCCGTGTCAATTCAATTGGGTTTGTTAAACCAATAGCACTATTCACAAGCCACCGACCCAATCACTCGTGTGCTGTGTGGACTTTTCGTGTGTTGGCATAACTTAGATAATTCACATCATATAGCATTTCAATATCTCTATATGTTAACATGTTTCCACCTCAAGTATTCAGTAAAACAGTTTAAGGGAAATGGGATCATGAAACTCACCTTATAGCGATATAATCAGCACAATATGTGCCTGCCGCTAGTTCCTTTAGTTCATAATCCGATTCCTAAAATATGTATTATATGGTTACTACTAGTATAATATTTAAACTAAATTGGGCTATATATCTAGTCTAGGTGTAGATGTTTACCCAAAAACATATTAGTATTCTTAGATTGTGACGTTGCACAATGTCTAATGTTCAAAGTCGGCTTTGGCTTAGCTTCACCATTTTACGTGTCGCAAAGTTGTTCGTTTAAGCGTTTCAAAACAGTTAAGATCACAGAAACTTGAGTAAATGTGTTATTTGATAAAAGGACTCAAACTCTGAAGATAAATTTGGGTTTAGGTGAACAGATTCGCTATAGGGCCCGTTTCCATTTTTCTACAGACCGCGTTGAAGTAAACGTGCACAGTTCACCCGCATTTCTTTCAAAAGGTTTGGTTTAACTAAATTTATCCAAAACTATGACATTTGATCACTCTTGTTGTTTTGATATGACAGGAGGTTCGTTAATTAAAACGTTGTTGGTTTTATCATAATTTATATTTGAGTAACATTCAAATTAGCACAACTTTTTATCTGATCATGTTTAAATTATTAAAATTAATACACATGCTAGTTATTAAGTGTAGATTTTTATAAAATATTATTGAAAATATTAAATTATTTATTAATTTCTAAAAATTCATTTTAAATGTTATTTTTAACCGTTAATTCATACGTTTATACCAAATGATACCCAAAAAATCTGATATTTTTCTCAGTGGCCAAAATAGCTTCAAAAAGTCCATGTAAAATTTCTCAAACAAACTATTTATTTAAAATACCTCTTTGAACGAAAATTGATACTTAAAATACGATTAAACAAGAATCCATAAACTATAGCTAAGTTTATCCAGTAGACCCAAATATTTATGTGTGATCTTGAACTGGCTTCCCTGAGTTCTCCCCAAAGTTCCAAAATTTTCCAAGCTAGTTTGCTATTTTTCATAATAAAAAATCAATAAATAGTAATAAAATAACCAAACCTTCTCAGTTTATCGAAAACTTCTAAAATTTAATCAGGGAACTATTCATATAGTAACTAGTTTACTATTGATGTCCTTGCACATTTTCATGTGCTAACAATAAGCACGTCATAGTCTAGACACAAACAGCCTCTAAACATGCTTTCGGTTAATGCAGTAACAACTCGGATCTTTTCATTTACCCGTTTATATGTTCGTGAAATTTTATCAATAAAAATACCGCATTTATTGAGTTATTTAATTGATATAATATTATTGTTTAAGTATTTATTTAATATATATATATATATATATATATATGACTTTCAAAATGTTGCAAATTTAACCCTAAACTAAACTATAATCTCATTTTGTTTCCCTCTTCATTCTCTAGGGACTAAAGTGCAAACTATATATATTCACCATCTAACCCGTTTACCCGTATTCAAACCATACCCATGACCCATTTTAGGAACCCGTATACCCAATATCATAACTTGGACCTCAATTCTCATCACCAACATGGAAATTGAATCATTATCTTTCTTATCAATCATTATCTTATTGATCATTTGATAAGGTGAGTAATCACTCCCTTTCTTTTACTTGTTTTATACCTTTTGGGGACATATGCGTATTTACAATACTTTCTTATTATTATTATTATCCACATTAGCAATTGTTATCCTTATTGTATATCAGTTTATGCCTAACTTTCTATTTGCTTACTTGCTTCATTTGAACGCATTCGGAGAAATCCAACATATTTAGTATGATCACACAACCATCGTAGTGGTCGGCGTCCAATCGCAAGATAATGGTTTCACTGACAACTCACTTTGGTACCCAGTGCCCGATTCGCATGACAACGGTTCAGCCCTTTCTTTATTATTTGTTTGAATTGTGTACATGCTATTGTTAAACTGTTATCTCACAGGAACAGTTTACATTTTCTTTATATATTATATTATATTTCACTTAACTTGTAAAGCCCCATTACCGGTGCCCTACATTGGACGTTGGATTTACTCATAAACATAGTTCTACTAATCAGAGTTAATTAAAACTTGCGGAATATATAACTTTCATAACATTACATTAATAATTCATATCATGGCTTGAAACATTCTTGTCTTTCAAAATTAAAACGTTAAATATAAAACATCAACATCTTCAGATGTCAGACTCTTATTCCTCTGCTATGTGTCCCGCTCAAGCCAGCTGTCTCAATCTACTTACCTGCGTGCATACTAAAAGTCAGCTACGCTGTGTGAGTTCTAGTTAATCATACATCATACAATACATATACTTACCTTCCATTATGCATCCGAAGATACATAATAATTACTTTACTAATTTACTTTCAATACATAATTTCATACATACTTTCATACTATATAATTACTGTCATTTCTATCTCAGATATTATTAGGGTCTGATCCCTTTGTCCTTGTCTATCTCAGATATTATTATGGTCTGATCCCTTTCTTGTCTATCTCATATATTATTATGGTCTGATCCCTTCCTTCTCTATCTCAGATATTATTAGTGTATGATCCCTCTTTTCTTCTCTATCTCAGATATTAATAGGGTCTGATCCCTTTTTTCTCTATCTCATATATTATTAGGGTCTGATCCCTTACTTCTTCATCTTTGTACATACTGCCTTTACATACTTGTAACGTACATATACTTTCTGTAATCATTCATATATATTCATATGTTGTACAAATATCATACACATCCTTCTTTTATTTACAAACATCCGTTGTCAATACGTGAAATACCCGAAGATCGTTCACGTCCTGACAAGCTGTTCATAACATAATATCTATCACATAAATCATACATGGAATACACTTACCATTTAAGGTAAGTATAGTAACTATCACATCGAGTATGCACACAGCCCCGAAAACATAATAAGGAACTGGGGTTAGAAACTCACCTGAATTCGTTTGTGTTCACTGTTTATGGTTATTCCTTTTTTGAGTTGTGCACGACTAACTGTATAACAATTACACGTATCAGTTTAAATATCACTACCCATATCGTGTTTCTAGTTTAATTATTACCCATAACGAACGGGGGTCCGGGGGCAGTACCCCTGGCAGCTGGGTTCAAGGGGTGGCATCCCCTAGCGGCCACTCTGCAATTAAACCATTCTTATCTAAGTCCAGGGGCCATTCTATCATTTTATTAAACTTCTACTTCGTTACCCTGTTCTTAACGAATTGATTCATAATGAATGAAGCCATTTGTTACTTTATAACGAATTGACTATTATAATGAACCGGTCCTTATAACGAATTGGACTTCATTCGTTTGGCCTAGTTAATGAATTGAACTTCATAGCGAATTGAATCCTTATAACGAACTGATCAGCATAACGAATGACCCCTCTGAAATGAATTGAACTTTCTAATTCGTTATATCCTTTTAACGAATGGTCATAACGAATTGGGGTTAATTAGTTATCTTTTCTTAGCGAAATAGCATAATGAACTGGGGTTAGTTCGTTAGGTTCCCGTAACGAATTAATGTTAGGTCATAGAATGTCAGAAACATTCTACGGCATTCCCTTACCTCGTACACACATTCTCCGGTGCCGTCATTTCTGGAAAAACGCATTTTCGCATTGTTTACACCGTTTTTTGTCCCGTTCGATCCGGATCTGAGGTAGGGTGACCCTTAAACTCATATTTTGATCGGTTTATACCCGGTTCCATCCGGATCTCATGATTTTAATGGTTTACGGTGCCGGTTCATCGTTTCACGACTAGATTTAGCGGGTTTGGATCTATACAATATCATACTATCATTACCTCGGGTTGATGTTCGGTTTTTTTCTTGGTTTTGGTATAGAGAGAGAAATTAGGATGAGAGATAGCTAAGTGTGTGTTTTGGGTGGTGTATGGAATATGTGAAATGAATGAATTAATGGGAATTTATGGTTTATATATTATGGATCATGGGCTTAAGCCTATGGTCTTTTCTCTCTTTCTTTTTAACCCAAGTCCATAAATCATATTTATTTAATCCAAAACAAGCCCGACTCGTAATAACTCATAATTTATTTTATTAACCGAAACGAGAAAACGGGATGTTACAAGTCTTCTCTCCTTAAAGAGGTTTCTTCCCCGAAACCTAACTATTATAGAAATAAATTCGGGTAAAACTTGCGCATCTCTTCCTCAACTTCCCGTGTAGCGTCCGATCCTTTGCGATGTTTCCATATCACTTTCACTAGGGGTATAACCTTGTTACGAAGTTGCTTTTCCTTGCGGTTAACAATCTCTATCGGTTCCTCAATGTAGTTCAACTGTTCATCAACCTCAATATCCACCAATGGCACTTGAGACGTGTCATAAGCTAGACTTTTTCTCAGATGAGAAACATAGAAGGTTGAATGAATTTCTTCTAAGTCATTGGGTAAATCTAGCTTGTAAGCCACTTCACCCACACGATCCATAATCTAAAACGGTCCAATGTACCTTGAACACAATTTCCCTCTCTTTCTAAAACGAATAATTACTTTCCAAGGCAAGACCTTGAGCATCACATTGTCACCCACGTTAAACTCAATCGGTCGTTGCCGCTTATCAGCATACGACTTTTGTCTGTCTTGAGCAACTTTCATTCTTGCCTTGATTTGATCGAACTTTGAAGAAGTTTCTTGCACAACTTCTAAACTTCCCATCTCTTTCTGACCAATCTCTCCCCAACATACCGGGGTTCTACATTGTCTACCATAAAGCATCTTAAACGGTGGCATACCAATACTTGAATGGTAGCTATTGTTATAGGAGAACTCTGCCAGATGCAGATGATCATCCCAACTTCCTCCAAAGTCTAAAACACAAGCACGTAGCATGTCCTCAAGGGTTTGGATCATCCTTTCAGACTGTCCATCTATTTGAGGATGATACGACGTATTGTTGTTCAATCTCGTTCCCATGGTTTCGTGGAACATCTTCCAAAACCTCGAAGTAAATCGAGTATCTCTATCAGACACGATTGACAGTGGCACTCCGTGCTTAGCCACAACCTCTTTTATGAACAAACTTGCTAATGTTTTCTATGAGATTGCCTCTCGTATAGGCAGAAAGTGAGCACTTTAGGTCAGACGGTCCAGTATCATCCAAATGGTATCATGTTGCTTAGCTGTACGAGGTAGCTTAGTTATGATATCCATGGTGATGTGTTCCCATTTCCATTCGGGTATCTCCAGAGGTTGCATCTTTCCGTAAGGCTTCTGATGCTCTGCTTTTACTTGTAAACAAGTTTAGCACTACTGACATAATCTACTACATATTCTTCATTCCTGGCCACCAGTAATCTCTTTTTCAAATCTTGGTACATCTTCGTGGTTCCTGGATGAATCTAATACCTTGACTTATGAGCTTCAACTAGGATTCGACCTCTGAGATTTCCATGGCGTGGAATCCACATACGGTCAAACCTAGTCTTAACACCATGCGTGTTTTCTATCAACTTGTCTTGCTGACCGAAAATCCTCTCATTCTTTACTAATCCTTCATCTATCAACACTTCTTATCACACCTTGATGATTTCTTCAAATAGGCTTGAATTCATAATCAGCTGGTATGACTTCACTGTTGCAATGACTTCCTCATTCTTACGACTTAGCGCGTCGGCGACCACATTAGCTTTACCGAGATAGTACTTAATGTCGCAGTCATAATCCTTTATCAATTCTAACCATCTTCTCTGCCTCATGCTCAACTCTTTCTTATCGAAGAAGTACTTTAAACACTTATGATCCGTGTAAATAGTACACTTAGTACCGTACAGGTAATGTCTCTATATCTTGAGAGCATGCATTACTGCTGCTAGCTCTATATCATGCGTCAGATAAGTACTCTCACGGACTTTCAACTGTCTAGACGCGTATGCTATCACTTTTCCTCGTTGCATCAACACGCAACCCAACCCACGATGTGAAGCATCAGTACAAACAGCCAAATCCTCGTCACCATAGGGTAAAGAAAGGATTGGAGCTTGCGTGAGTCTCTTTTTTAATTCCTCAAAAGCAACTTTTTGAAACTTACCCCAAATGAATACTATCAACTTTCGGGTCATACCGGTCAACGGTGCGGCTATCTTGGAGACACCTTCGATGAATCTCCTATAGTAGCCAACTAACCCTAAGAAGCTTCGTATGTCAGTTGTATTCTGGGGAGTCTTCCAATTCATTATTGCCTCAATCTTAGCTGGGTCCACGGTAATCCCTTCAGGATTTATCACGTGACCTAGAAATTGCACTTCTCACAACCAGAACGCGCATTTTGAAAACTTAGCGTACAACTTCTCTTCCTTAAGAACCTCTAATACTTCTCTCAGATGCAAAGCTTGATCAGACTTGCTCTTTGAAAAAATCAATATATCATCAAAGAAAACAATAACTGACTTATCCAACATCGGCCGACATACCCTATTCATCATATCCATAAATGCTGTAGGAGCATTTGTTAGACCGAATGACATCACGAGGAACTCTTAGTGTCCATATCGCGTCCGAAACGCCGTTTTAGGGATGTCTGCCTCTTTCACCTTTAGCTGATGATAGCCTGATCTGAGATCTATTCGTGAGAACCAACTTGAACCTTGCAGTTGGTCAAACAGATCATCAATCATTCGCAAAGGATACATCCTCATACTTCCATCCTTCTTTTTCACAAATAACATTGGTGCACCCTACGGGGAAACACTTGGTCTAATAAAACCCTTGTCGAGGAGTTCTTGCAGTTGGGATATCAGTTCTTTCATCTCGGACGGTGCTAATCGGTAAGGCGCTTTCGCGACGGGCTGGGCTCATGGTATTAAATCTATCTGAAATTCTATCTCTCGTCCCAGTGGCTACCCCGGAAGATCCTCAGGGAATACTTCTGGGTATTCGCACACGATAGGAACATCTTTCATTTTCGTCTCGAACTTAGCGTTGACAACATATGTCAGGTAGGCACTGCACCCTCGCCTTAACAAACCCTCGGCTTTTATCATCGAAATAACATTAAGCCTAGAACTTTCCTTATCACCATAAACCGTCACCGCACTACCATCCAAGGACTTTAGCTTTATTATCCTACTCTTATACACTATCTGAGCTTCATACCCGGGCAACCAATCCATTCCTAAAACCACATCAAACCCTCCTAAGGTTATAACATACAAGGTATCAAGGAACTCATGTCCCTCTAACTCTACCTTACAGTTCTTAACCATTTTCTTTATTTTAACCGAAGTTTCACTAGCGGTTTTTACTATGAAGGTTTCGGACACTCGGCAACATTTCATTTTAGCTAAATTACTAAATGTCGTAGCTATAAAACTTCTATTCGCACCCGAATTGAACAATACGGAAGCAGAAATACCATTCACTAGAAATGTACCTGTGACAACATCTGGGATCTTTATAGCTTGTTCTTGGATTAACAAGTAGGCTCTAGTCCTTGGCCTTGCTTTATCAAGATATTTCTTTCCACTTCCTCCAGCTTCACCCTCGGTGCATTCCTTGGCAAAATGGCCTGGTTTACCGCACTTGTAACATGCGGGTTTTGGAGTACAATCGGGAGCATAATGTCCCACTTTTCCACACTTATAACAGGCATTCGAGCCAAGCCTGCACTCTCCACCATGAGCCTTACGACACTTATAACAAACATCTGATCCTTTACTCCACTTACAATCACCCCATGCATCTTTCCACGGGTCTTACACGACCTCTTCTCCCATACTCTCGGCTGCTTATTCTTAGGGTTCCATAATTGAGTACCGGGTCTCTTAGCATGACTGACCCACTTCTTATCTTTCTTCTCATCCGCCACCACATAATTTGCCGACAATTCATCGTAAACCATTTATGCGAGCCATACAGCAGAATCAAAAGTACCAGGTCTACTAGCCTTGACCAAGACGTGAACATTCTACGACAGTCCCCGAATGTAACACTTGATCCGCTTGGCCTCAGTGTTCACCATGTCTAGCATCAACCTTGACATGTGGTGGAATTCAGTGGTGTATTCGCGGTGTTTCATCTTACCCGCCTTCACACTCAAGAACTTCATTTCAACCCTTTCGACCTATGCATCAGCACAAAACCTCTTCATCACCAACTCCTTCAGATCATCCCACCTTATCACCTTTTTCTCTTCCTGACTCTTTCTCTGCTCAACCGACTCCCACCAGTACATTGCCTCATCACAAAACGATTGGGTAGCAAATCCCACGGCTTGGTCGGGACGGCACTCACTAATGCGAATAACCTTGTTCATAGTGGTTATCCATTGGAGAGTAGCGATTACGTCTCCCAAACCGGTTAGCTTCGGCGGATCGCAACCTTTGAATGACTTGTAGTTGCACCCACCTCGGCCTCTCCTCCGATCATCAACCTTCACTGACTTAACCATGCTCGAGACCTCCTTCTCTCCTTCATAATCTTTCTTACTCTTTTCCCAAGACTTCTCAGCAGTCCTTGCATGGCTTCCAGCAGACTTTTCAGGATTCAAGTTCTTCACAGCAGCTGCTACCCGCTTGAGCAATGGAAGCTTAAACAATAGGGTCAATTTGATACCCTTTGTTGTTACTCAGATTTTGACTAGCTGCACTTCCTTCCCCCCTCAGTGTTAGTAGCTGATTCTACCAACGGTTCTCGGACAATGCGTGGCCTACCATGGCGTCCCGTACTTCCTCCCTTTCTAGCAACTTTCCTAGCTCCAGCCATCCGTATCCTAAAAGGAAACACTAACGTCATCACTTAAGGAACCATTTAGTACAAGGATAGTAAGGCTAACAAATAATAACAGTGGCCAGTTGTGATTAGCTGATCACGTTACTCTCCGTGTCCTATACACTTCCCTTTGTGAGTTCACTTGTTCTAGTTCTACTTCTAACAGTTAGACAATCAAACAGTTCATATCATCATATACTCCTGTCCCTAGCAATTAAGCTAGCATTCATACATTCTATATCTAGCAATTAAGCTAACATCATACCTCTTCTGTAGCAATTAAGCTAGCATTAATTCATCATTCTACTTTTCATGTGAAATTAATCGCATACTTTACCTTTACTTAGCTTGCTTGAGTGACACATGGCTATCTTGAACCAACATCTTCTTTCTTTTCTTACTTTAATCATATTCTCTGTTCGAGTCTAAGCATGTAGGATGCTTAAATCTCTCAAACTTTACTCTGATACCAACTTGTAAGGCCCCGTTACCGGTGCCCTACATTGGATGTTGGATTTACTAATAAATACAGTTCTACTAATCATAGTTAATTAAAACTTTACGCGGAATATAAAACTTTCATAACATTACCTTAATAATTCATATCATGTCTTGAAAAATTCTTGTCTTTCAAAATTAAAATGTTAAATATAAACATCAGCGTGTTCAGATGTCAGACTCTTATTCCTCTGCCATTTGTCCCCACTCAAGCCAGCTGTCTCAATCTACTCACCTGTCAGCTACGCTGAGTGAGTTCTATTTAATCATACATCATACAATAAATATACTTACCTTCCATTATGCATCCGAAGATACATAATAATTACTTTACTAATTTACTTTCAGTACATAATTTCATACATACTTTCATACTATATAATTATTGTCCATTCTATCTCTGATATTATTAGGGTCATATCCCTTTCTTCTCTATCTCAGATATTATTAAGGTCTGATCCCTTACTTCTTCATCTTCGTACATACTGCCTTTACATACTCGTAACGTACATATACTTTCTGTAATCATTCATACATATTCATATGTTGTACTTATATATATATTTATATCATACACATCCATCTTTCAATTACATACCTCCATTGTCAGTACGTGCAATATCAGAAGATCGTTCACGTCCTGACAAGCTTTCAATCATGTTCATAACATAATATCTATCACATAAATCATACATGACATACTCTTACTGTTTAAGGTAAGTGTATTAACTATCACATCGAGTATGCACACAACCCCGAAAATACAACAAGAAATTGGGGCTAGAAACTCACCTAAATTTTGTTACGTTCACCGTTTATGGTTATTCCTTTCTTAGGCTGTGCACGACTAGCTGTATAACAATTACACGTATCATTTTTACTATCACTACCCATATCGTGTTTCTAGTTTAACTATTACCCTCAACGAACGGGGGTCCGGGGGCAGCGCCCATGGCAGCGGGGTTCTAGGGGCGGGAGCCCTGAGTGGGGTCCAAAGGGCAGAGCCCCTAGCTAGGGTTAATAAAGTTCAAAGGCTATTTTGCAATTAAATTAATAAAGTTCAAGGGCTATTTTGCAATTAAACCATTCTTATCTAAGTACAGGGACCATTCTGTCATTTTATTAAACTTCTAGTTCGTTACCCAGTTCTTAATGAATTGGTTCATAACAAATGAACCCATTCATTACTTTATAACGAATTTACTATTATAACGAACTGGTCCTTATAATGAATTGGATCTCATTCGTTTGGTCTGGTTAATGAATTGAACTTCATAGCGAATTAAACCTTTATAACGAACTGGCCAGCATAACGAATGACCCCTCTGTAATGAATTGAACCTTCTAATTAGTTATCTCCTTTTAATGAATGGTCATAACGAATTGAGGTTAATTCGTCATCTTTACCTTGCGAATTGACATAACGAACTAGGGTTAGTTCATTAGGTTCCCGTAACGAATTAGGGTTAGGTTAGAGAATGTCAGAAACATTCTCTGACATTCCCTTTCCTCGTACACACATTCTCCGGCGCCATCATTGTCGGAAAAACGCATTTTGTACCGTTTTCACCGTTTTTCGTCCCGTTCGGTCCAGATCTGAGCTAGGGTGACCCTTAAACTCATATTTTTGATCGGTTTATCCCCGATTCTATCCGGATCTCGTGATTTTAACGGTTTACGGTGCCAGTTCGTAGTTTCGCGACTAGATCAAGCGGGTTTGGATCTATACAATATCATAATGTCATTACCTCGAGTTGATGCTCGGTATTCCTCTTGGTTTCGGTTTAGAGAAAGAAAGTTGGATGAGAGAGAGCTAAGTGTGTGTTTTGGGTGGTGTATGGAATATGTGAAATAAATGAATTAATGGGAATTTATGGTTTATATATTTTGGATCTTGGGCTTAAGCCCATTGGCTTTTCTCTCTTTCTTTTTAACCTAAGTCCATAACTCATATTATTTAACCCAACACAATCCCGACTCGTAATAACTTGTAATTTATTTTACTACCCGAACGAGAAAATGGAATGTTACGTCACTGGTGTTTTACTCATTCAACCTTGTGTTGACAAGTTTATTTGTATTTTAAACTCATATGCAGGTCATCATGTGATTTGATTTATCAAGGTTTAATAAAAAAAACTTAGGGTTTGCTATGCTTGTGAAGAGATTATCAAGATTTAGTATGATTTGAACTATTTACTTTATTATTTTTTTGAATTACGAATGATGCGCTTTGCTTATTTGGATTCTGTTTGAATATTTAAATTAAATAAATAGATATGGTCATTTTACTTATTGCATGATATTACATTGAGAGCTGTAAGCAATCATCTCACGCCCCGACATTTCCGCCTTAGGTTGGGGTGTGACAAATACATTTGTGTTTCTCGCTTGTTTATGCCTTTTTCTTGCGTTACCAAAGTCTTTGTTAGCTATGTAGTATATCTACAGGTCAATTTCTGCAAAACCAAGCATGCAACATCAAGAATCAAGCGTTTTAACATATGGTTTTGATTAAGGCTCTAAATTAAGTTTTTGATCCGTAAAAACGCGATTTAAACCCTTTAATCCGTGTTTTTCCCAAAAAAGTTCATGATTCAGTTTAGTACACATGTTTAGATTTAAAAAATGTTTTTGTACTAGTTTAAAGTGTTTTTCATGGTTAAACAACAATTTCCTTAATCAAACTTTGATTTATACCCAAAAAAAATAATTAAAAAAAATAAAAAAAACATGATTAAAGACATTATAAAATCAAGAGTTACCTTATATTCTTGGATGAAAATGATAAAGAAAGAGCTGGAGCAAATATGTATTTAAGATATTTTGGCCAGTTGGTAATTTGGATTGCTTAAAATAGAAGTAAACAAAGGTTGGGGAACCCCCTATAGTTCTGATAGGAACTAAGGGTGGGGCCTTAGCCCCCCTCCCTTTACTTCTTTTTCTTTTTTTGAGTGCTTTTACGATCAATTTCAAGTACGTTTAAGTTGTGGGTTCGGTTTTGACTAAAAATTTAGTTCGTGAGTGGCAAACAACGCAAAAACGAGTGTTTTTTGCATTAATTTTGCAAATATAAGAAAAACATACTAGCTTGTTGTAGAATTCCAAAATATTTTTACAATTTGCTTAAGACATCATAGATAAGTATATTATAAGTCTTTTTGGCTTGGCGGATGCTACAATGCTTGTTTTGGAAATAGCGTTTGCGTTTATTACTATAGCGTATTGTTAACCGGAAATCTTTCCGTTTAACTAGTTTTCCGCTTGGGTTAGTAAGGTATTGTTTAGTATGCCATGTAAAAAAGGCATTATTAAAATCTAATTGATGAACCAGCTAAGACTGTGAGCGTGCTATAGTCAAGTCAATCGGTATCGTTGCCGATATAACAACTGGGCTAAAAGTTTCCCCACAATTAACACCAACTTATTGTAATCGACCAATATAAACTATACGGGCGTTATAACATTCCAATGACCTATCGGGACTAATTCCCAAATCTCATTATAATAAGTGTGTTAGACGGACTTATGTTTTAATAACTACATGTTACGTATTTCATTCATGTTTGGGTGTCTTGGGACTAATTCCCATGTCTCATTTAATAAGTGCATTAAACTCATTAGTCATGGTAGTTAACCATTCTGGTGTTGATAAAGCATGGATTGTTTTTTTTGGAATTGGTACTATGGTGGTGACATATAAATTAGAGACTCGTTTAGGTTTGGAGATATCATCCATGGCAGGTGTATGCACAATGTAAAGTGCTTATGTAGACGGGTGTGGTAAGTTGGGGTTTTGGCCAGTCTTATGAGTTTGAGCATATAATGTAACATGAGTGTTGGTTTGCTTAGAGTATACAAAAGTGGTGTGAGAATTATTTTGGCCTGATCTTTGAAAGGAAGGTGGTGTGGGAGGGGAAGGATTGGGCAACGAGTTGGCATTTGGGCCAGAAAGATGTGGGATGCTGACTAGGCTAGAAGCCATAGACGAGTTTTGATGTTGGGCCATGGCCTGGGGTTGGGTCGTGTTATGATGGGAGGGTCTGGACAATGTGGACGGAGCCTTTGTTAGATTAGATTAAATATTAGCCTTATATAATGGATGGATGGTGTCACTAAGAATTCCGCATCTCATAAGAGGGGAAGAGTAATTGCCATAGGGAAAAATCTATTTTTCGAAAACAACGTATCGAGAGATGATGAGTTGGTTGGTTGGTTTGGAGATTGAGACATTTGTAGCCTTAGTGTCTGGGTGGATTGCCAAGAAAGACACACGTGGTTGAGCGGTTAGTGAGTTTGTGTATGGTGGTGTGAGGGGGGGGGGGTAGCATAACCACCCGAATACACGAAGATGGTCATATTTAGGTGAATAGTTATAGAGAAGATGGGTTAAGATTTGAAATTTCTTGAGTTTGCTTTCTAGGATGTTAAGTATTTATGTGGCGAGCAAGAAGGCTACGAATGCGATTGTTGATAAAACGGAATTTTCGTTCTACCTTGCCATTTTGGGATGACGTATATGGGTAAGAAAGGCGAAATAACATTCAATTATGAGCACAAAATTGTTAAAATTTAATATTAATGTTTTCGATGCCATCATCGAATTGTAGAGATCAAATTTTGCGCTCAAATTTCATTGCAATTTGAGTGTAGAGCATGATAAAGATGTTGAACACTTGCGATTTGTGGGCGATCGAGTAGGTCCACAAAAAAAATTGTAAAATTATTTAAATGATGGACATTGTCACACCCCAACCAAAGGCATAAATGTCGGGGCGTGAACTGATGGCTCACAGCTCAGAAGGTACTATTATGCAAATTAATAAATGACTATATCTGTTTAATTATTTAAGTAAAACAGTTTACAGTTAAGTACATCAAGTATAACGAAATTTACAACACGATCAATTAATTATTGAATATGTTTGTATCCTAAAAGGCATCTCTACGTGATCTTCGTCATGTTAACAAACCTGTATGACCCCAAAACCCAGGAGTCCTGCAGTTGGTAATCATTCCAATCAAATTTGATGATAAAAGATAATCCGTTTTCATATAATTCTAAAAAACAACATAGAGTAATCTTGAGCGGAAAAATTAACAAAACATCCAAACATTGTTCTTAAGACGAAAAAGTTAGTTTATAAATATCTTAATTATTAAAAAGATAAGGAGCATCGACTAGAACTGCCTCGGGGCCTCGGGTAGTCTTGAGCACATCCAAGCAGTAATCCCATCCACACTTAACCTAAAAATAAATCTAACATACACACAATGTCAGCTTGAGCTGAGTGAGTTCATGTTTTTATAAAAGAAATCTATCAAAAAAGGCTAAGGTATTTAACATACGACTTCCATAAAAATAATTAAAGAAATAAACAAATAACTTTCCTCCGTTAAGAACGTAACACGGGTCATATCCTCTCAAGTCCAAAACACAAAATCAAGGACTCGAGTAAACGTCCACCCCAAGGACAGATAAACTGTTAGGGATTTATAAACATCCTTTCACCCCGGAGCACATCCACCTTAACCCCCAACAGAGAAATAAAGGAATTTTAAAACATCCATTCGACCCGGTCACTACTTAACAAAAACATCCTCGTGGTGTCCACACACACACATCCAAATAAAACAGCATAAATCATGTAAACATCCAAACATAGATAGCAAATATAACAAAATGTATGCAAATCATCCAAACGGTTCAAAAGGGTAAAATCATCATAAAATGTGTATGCTGGCCCAAAACATTAAATCATTCAAAAGGGGCATCATGAAACTCACCTGAAATGGATCACACAAATATCACAACTAGATCCTCTAGCTAATCACTCACAATTCACAAGCCTGTCAAGTTAAAGCACACAACAATCACTAACTAGACCGCAACGGCTAGCTTACTCTATGAGACGTCCTAACGGGATTGGATTGACCCATGGCCTCACCTAATAATCATATACATCTACATCAGCCCCACGAAGTCCTTAAATTACCCAAAACTCCCTTCCCATATAATCACCACCGATGGTTCCCAAACTATGCACGCCTTACGTTAATTGTGTCGGATTCGTGCGTTAACGAACCGACTAACCAACCGTCAAACAAAGCAGCCCCATTTTGATAACATTTGAAATTATTACATCCTACCCATCAATATTTAACCAAAAATATAATTTTCCTACTATTCTTACACTAACATAAGACCCCAAGAACTAATCGGGTTGGCAATTCCTTTAAATAAAACCCGATTGAAAACAATTAACGATTTCAACACTCAAGAACCCTAGAAATCGGTTTCTATCAATTGACCTATCAAAACAACTAGTCATGAAATTTTAATATGATATATTAGACATACATGGGAATCTTTTGACACAAAAAATTCCAATTTTTGACCTCGGGAAGCGTCCCTAGTTCAAGAAATGGATTAATTAACCATTGTAGCGACATCAGTTATACAATTAAAGACTATTGGAGTGTAGTACACACCTTGAACGACCTCTAGGAGCTTGGAATCGATTTAACTTGATCAAAATTGAAGGGTTTGGAGCCTTTGATGGTTGCGGCCGCTAATACGGTTTAAAGGGGGTGGGGGAGGAAGAGTTGGGTTATAATATTCAAAAATGTTACATCCTAGCCCTTGAACTTTGTAATTAGATCCTCCTTACTCCCAAACTAAATAAGACACTTTGGACATGCCCATAAGTCCCCGAGCCCTCAAAAGAAACCCGATAAATTAATTTACAAACTCTACACTCGTGTTATTCAGTTTACAAGAACTTAGGGGTGTTACACAACCAAGCTGATAACCTGCAAATGTGTACAAAATATATTTTTTTTCAACATGGGGTTGAGTGAGAATATCACCAGTTTTTGACAATACAATAATAATATATATAAAAGAGAAAAACCATTTTCTGTGAGTATAAACAATCAAACCATAGCAAGTAACATTGTAAACAAATAATGATGGACAGGCTAAACTGTTGCCATGCAAATCGGGCATTGGTTACCATGAGTAAGTAATTGACTTGTCGGTGAAACCATTGTCATGCGATCGGACAACGGCCACTACAACATACTGTGATTATAATGATGGACCTCTCTGAATACAGTAAATAAACATATAAACAAATAACAAATAGCAAGTAGTCATTCAATTGTTACACAGCACAAATATTAACAGTTTTCATTTGAGATAGTAATACAATGTGTAAATATGAAGTTTGATAAAAGTACGCATAAGTCCCCAAAATGTATAAAAGCGGTAATATAGGGGAGTGATTACTCACCTGATAAAGTAGAACAAGAAACAAGTAAGGATCTGTGAGTGTGAGCTATTAAACCCCTTCGGCGTTCCCTGACAATGATTTCTAGTTAATAATGATAATACAAATTAATTATAATTATAATAATAATAATAATAATAATAATAATAATAATAATAATAATAATAATAATAATAATAATATGACGGATATTAGGGTTTTGATGCGATTTGAATTGTGGTTAGAATGTTTTGGATTTGAATGATTTATAAGGAATAGTATTACAAGGATTAATATTATTGTTTATCATATATTTATTAAATGATTATTTTTATAAAAATACCATTGCTTATACTTGAATCATATATATACTAATGAAATAATTTAAAATATATAGAATTAATATAAAATATATTTATAATAATATTCAGATACATATATAATTAAATAGATAATTAAAATAAAAAATTTTAATTATTATGAGATATACTTGTAATATTGAATAAATACAATACAAATATATATAAATATTTTAAATAAATATATATAATACGTATTTATAAATTCATTGAATTGTTTATTATTGCAAGGATTAATATTATTGTTTATCATATATTTATAAAATAAAATTTAATTAAATATGAGATATACTTGTAATATTGAATAAATACAACGCCAAAATGATTGAACTGAATAATGATAGTTGCAAGTGAAGCATAACGTATGAATATTGATATAAAGTTTTCTTGTTTGAGACACAATGATTTTGTTGAGATTGACTATTGATTTGATTAATAGCATAATATAACTATTTGACTTGCGCATTGTTGTTGTTGTTGTTGTTGTTGCTGCTGCTGCTGCTGCTGCTGCTGTTGTTGTTGTTGTTGTTATGAGAATAAGTAAGGGTAAATGAATTGAATTTATTAGCAAAGAAGTTAGTGAACGAGACTGAATTGATTGTATTTATTTTTTTTTAAATTGAATTTATATTTTTGAGGTTGCAGGAGCTATCCTCTTGACTATATATGTGGCCATAAGGCGTCTATAGAAAATACATGATTGATGTTGTTTGGTGTTGAGTAAACGTTCTATGATTAATAAAGATGAGATTTTGTGAGAAGATTGAATAGTTGTGAAGATTTCATATGAGTTATTATGTAAAATGAAACTTAAATATGTTATGCTGATGTTTATTTATAACTTAAGGATATGATAGAATTAAAATGAATTGATCAATATGATGAGTTTTATCAAAGCATGAACGATTGAGATGATTAACAATTACAAAGTTGAGGTTGAACATTGAAAGCATGTTTAATAGTTAGTGTATATGATAGATTATCTGAAATATGTTTTATGGTTTGTGGATGTGCTAGTATGAGTATAAGAAAAATCATTTGATTTATAGAATGTACTATAACAATCTTTAAATTATTCAATAGTTTGCTAATATGATAACCTGATAAGATGTCTATGAATAACCCAAAATATAAATGTTAATTGATAACTTGTGAGCGTGATAATATTATTATGAGAAAACCAATTCAATAATGAGGTGAAAATTGTTCAAATTACCTCGATAATAGCTGAGTCTTGATGAATGAGTGATTTGTGTCCAATTATGAGGATGAAAAATGTTTTTGAGTATACGAATAGATCGAACCGGTAAATCTTGATTCACATATAATTGAGTAAATAAACCAAATCATAAACTGTTGTTTCAAATGTAAATGAGTAAACAAATAACGAATGTTATTCGATGTGTTGGGTTTCCTATGAGCTTGTCCATGGAGTTTTAATGGCCTAGATAAATAACATATCAACAATATGATTGAGTTTGTCGCCCCATGAGCGTTACATGACGTTTTAACCGACCAAACTAAATAACGAATAAATGAATGTAAACATGAGTAGCTGAAGCACCTCATGTATCACCACGAATGATAATGCTCCAATAAAATATCGTAAATAAATGAATTGTGCAAATGAACTGTTGACGTGTCCTTGGTGTCCCATGGTTTTCCACCCGACTAGATATTTTAAAAGCAATAAAACACAATAAAGAATGTAACCGTTTAGCCAATTATGTTAAATGCTTAAAGTGTCGGTCATATGACAAATTCAATATGGCGGAGAATCTTGTCACACTCCCTAGCTTTAAGTGAAAAAGAACAAAAATAATGCCAGGGAATTCTTAAGGAATTTCCCAATAAAAGCAATCAACTAACTTGAAGTAAAAATATTTTTTAGAGTAGTCATAAAAATATTTTGAGGGTGAGACATAGTCTCGGAGTTATAAAAATATTTTGAAGATGAAGCATAGCTTCGTAGTTGTGTGTGCATGACAATAAAAATAAACACTTAACTAAGCAATTAAATAAACACTTAATCTAGCAAGTAATTACGTAAGCTGTAAACAAATAAATATAACACATAAGGTAACAAATAAGCGTGTATGGGGTCCTAAGCATGTTTCTAGGGCACCACTAACGACCTATTTAAAACCTTAGGAAATGATAACAATGTTTTACACCCCAACCTAAGGCGGAAATGCCGAGGCACAAACTGATTACTCACACCTCACAAGGTACACTCATCCAAATTGATATATGACAATATCTATTTAACTTATTTAAATTAAACAATTTACAGTTAAGTACATCAAGTATAAAGAATTTACAACATGATCAATTAATTATTGAATAAGTTTGTATCCTAAAAGGCAACTCTACGTGATCTTAATCTTGCTAAACAACCAAGCTAATAAACTGTAAATGCGTAAAAAATATATTTTTTGCCAACACAAGGTTGAGTGAGAAAAACACCAATTTTTGACACTACAATAATAATATATATAAAAGAGCAAAACTGTTATATGTAAGTATTTACAATCTAACCATAGCAAGTAACATTGTAAACATGTAACATCCCGTTTTCTCGTTTTGGTTAATAAAATAGAATATGAGTTATTATGAGCCGAGCTAGTGTTGGGTTAAGTAAAATAGGTAATGGACTTGGGTTAATAAAGAAGGAGGAAAAGACCATAGGCTTGAGCCCATGACCCATGATATAAATACCATAATTAACGAATTATCAATTCATTCTCATCCATTCAATACACCATCAAAAACACACACTTAGCTCTCTCTCATCCTACTTTCTTTCTCTAGCTGCAATCACCAAAAACCCGAACATCAACCCGAGGTAATGATAGTATGATATTGTACAGATCCAAACCCACTGTATCTAGAAGCGAAACGACGAGCCGACACCCTAAGCCGTTAAAGTCACGAGGCCCGGATGGAATCAGGTATAAACCAATCAAAAATGATCTTAGGGGTCTCCCAAGCTCAGATTTGGATCGAACGGAACAAAAATGGTGAAAACGGTGTAAAATGGGGTAAAATACGTTTTTCCGGCCACCACCCGGTTTTCCGGCACGACGGCGCCGGAAAGGCGGCACGAGTATTTAAGGTTGTCAGGGAACGTTTCTGACATTCTCTGACCTAACCTAACCCTAATTCATTACAGAAACATAACGAATTAACCTCCGGTTCGTTATACCAATTCGCTATGGAAGGATAACGAATTAGCTTCATTCACTAACTAATTCGTTAAGCAATTCGTATGGCAATTCGTTAATGAAAGAATGACGAACTAGCCCCAGTTCGTTAAGTCCAATTCGTTATGAGGACTGGTTTCTTATAAGGGTTCATTCACTATGATGTTCAATTCGTTAACCAGACCAAACGAATGAGGTCCAATTCGTTAAAAGGACCAGTTCGTTATAAGGTCCAATTCGTTACAAGGACCAGTTTGTTAAAATATTACAAAGTATCGAATAGGTTCATTCTTTATAAACCCAATTCGTTAAGCACTGGGTAACTAACTAGAAGTTTAATAAGATGATAGAACAGTCCCTTGACTTTGAGAAAAATGATTTAATGTTGAGTCAAGATTTGACCTAAGAGAAGTATAAGGAAGATAGGAATCTTCTAAACCTCCTCAGAAATTGCTAAGTATGGAATCTGAGCACACTTGGATTCCCGGGCAAGGTTTTCCTACCCTAGCAAGGTATTTTATCCATCGGGCAAGGTTATCTTCTAGAATTCTTCTTTAGTGTACACCCGAGTAGGGTTCACTATGTCTAGCAAGATTGTTCTTCTTAGCCGAGTAAGGTTTACCTCCGAGTAAGCTCTTGGCTAACCAAGATCATGAAGCCAAGTGATTGGAAGATCGGGTAAGGTATTCATCAATAAAACAGTGGTCCAAGGTTGCTCATCACACAAATGCTAAGGCAATGTATGATGCAATCCTAGAAATATTTGAGGGAAACACTGAACTGAAGAATATAAAGAAACAAAGACTCAAACAAAAACTAGAGAGATTTAAGTACAAATATGGAGAGAGATTGATGTCAATTCTAGAAAGATTTCTAGAAATTGTTAATGAGTCGAGAACAACTTACTATGTGATGATCGATTTTGATTTGAACACCAAGTTGCTCAATTTAATGCCAAAGGAATGGTACACTGCCTACAAGTTCATTCTTCAAAAGCCCAACTTTAACGAATTGAAAGTGGATGATGTAGTCTGTTTCCTTCATGCTGCTGAGATTATAATGATTGGGAACAAAATGATCAAAGAAGAGAAGCCTTGCTTCCAGGTGACCAATGCTCTCATTGCACCTATGGGAAACTTGTCAACCTAAAACCAACAATATATTCCCATCATAGAGGAACCAATTGAACATGGTGTTGATACACCTAAAGCTTTTGTCGGTGGTAGTTCAAGCAACCCACAAAACCAATCAAGGTTCAATGTCCAACTCTTAGAAGACAGTGATTCAGCCTCAATGGCAAATGGACATGCACCTTTTGTTGGTGGAAATGGAAGTCATGGATCTGATTACCAAGCATTGTTCTCAATGTTCACTGAATCTTCTAATGCTTTTGTAGCGAAGAATATGGTTCATACCAACATTTTCAAGATGATTTGGAGCAAATAGATGCAGATGATTTAGAGGACAACGATTTGAAATAGCAAACTGCCATGTTGGCTCTTAGAAGCAAGAGGTTATACAACAGGACTGGTAGATCAATTCTATCAGGGCCAAATGAAAGAATTGGTTTTGACAAGTCAAAAGCCATCTGCTATTCTTGCCAACAGCCTGGTCATTTTGCCAGAGAATGCAACATGCCAAGAAACTTTTAAATGAACCAATTCCAAAACCAGTCAAGAAATCAGCAGCAACGGTACCAACAAAACCTGTAGAGAAACAACAATTTCAACAACAATCCCCACAACTTCAACAACTACAATCCAAAATTCAACAACTTTCAACAACCTCAAATGAACAATCAACAAGCTGCGCCTCAGAATCAAAGTTTTCAAAGAAACAACAACCAAAACCTTCAAACTGTTCCAACCAGCTCAAACATAACTAATTAAAATCAACCAAGAAATAAAGGGAATGTAGCCTTGGCTGCAAAACATGAGGGTGATTTTGACTGGTGCAATCATGAAGAGGACATTTCAGATGACATCATGAGGGCAAATGTTGCACTTATGGCATTGATTGAGAAAGAAGTTGGAACATCATCTCATATACACTCTACTCCTACAGTTGATTTAAATGAAATTATCAATGAATTAACTGTAAAGGTAGGCAAGCTGGAGGGTGAGCGTTTTAGGAAACAAAGTATCATCAATGGGTATGAGGCAAGTGAGTTGATTAATGAAGAGAAAATTAAAAGTTTAGAAGATGATTGTATAAGCAGCTATAGAGCTTAAAAGAGATACACCACTGAGATACAGGGGTTGAAGAAGATGATTGTAGAAGAGAAGATGCGGAACACAAATATGCATGTTGAAAATAAATTTCTCAAGAACTTAATTTCCACAGGAAACATTTGTGGTATTCTGAACCAAGTGAAAGAGGAAGACAAATACAAAGCAGTTCCACCACCATTCAACAACAACTTTATGCCAAAAGTGGACAAAGAGAAGAAAGATGCATATCTACAACAATTCAAATATCTCTTTCAAGACAAAGAAGACTTTGTTGATCTTTACAAGAATATTGAGGTGAATGAAGAAGGAGAATTTTTGGTAAAGGAAGAATTGAAAGAAGACAAGTCAATTGGAGTACAAGTCTCTGAAGATGATTTTGATATAATGATCTGAATGCAGATGACTTAAGTGATTTGAGTGATCAGATCACTGATGAAGAAATCAAAGTTGCTGAAAGGGGAAGAAAATTGAAGAAACCAGAATCAATTGACAAACTTCCATTGTATCCACCTGTCACACCAAGAATGAAGAATCAAAATGAAAGAATGAAGAGAGAGCATGTGTCTTTTGACATATGTGAGAAGAAAAAGGTAAGATACAATGCAGTAAGGTCACCAAGCAAGGCTGTATTGGAAAGGATAAAGAACAACAACAAGAAAAAGGTGACTGAAACAGTTGATGTTGAAAACTTTATCCCTGTTTATCCAGTTTTCTCTAATCATGAGGTGTTTTATATTGGGTAAGTGGAAACTTTGGATGAATATGAGAAGAGGCAGTCAAGACATAAGGAAGCATAGATGAAGAACCTTTTGTTATGAAGAAATTATCTTTGTCAAAAGTAAGGTTGAAAGACAAGACATCAAGATTGAGGAATTTGTTCCTTTCTCAAATGATTTTTATTGTCTGAAGAATCAAAAGACACTTGGAGTCAAAGCACCTAGACCAAGTGAAAGGTTTAAGAAAGGAAGTGATCATAAAAAATACAAGGGAAAAGTTTGGTGCAAGAAATGTGATGAATATGGTCACCACACTGACTCTTGCAATGATAGATTCAACTTCAAACCTTTTCATGTCCCAGATGAGACAAAGTATGGACAAGACTTTGTTTTATACAAGCAAAAGTATGATGCATACCAGGGAAAAGGAAAGGTGTGTGGAAGAGAGACCATGAGAAAAGATGTGCTGAAAGCTGAAGTAGAGACTAAGAAGGAGGAGAAAGCTAATTTCAAAACAAAGAAACATGTGACTAAATCAGTAAGAAGAAGCATGTCTCCTAAGAAGTCTGATAAAGCTGTCAAGAAGAATGTTCAACCATTGAGAATTATCCCCAAACAAGACACAAAATCAGTGAAGTTTGATGATTCTCATGGATCACCAAGCAGTGAGAAGACAAGAAACAAGGGTGTCTTTCGTAGAAAGAAACCAACAGACCTGACTGGTGATGAAAAGTTTCTTTTGAAACATGGTCATGAACCTCAAGGATTTCTTTGGAAACCTAAGGTTGAAACTAAGATGGAAGAGATTGCTGATGTAAGAAATTACTCAAAAAAGAAAGACTATGTTCTTCAAGAATGTGAAAGTGCACTGAGAGATTGCAAGAACACAACTTCATTTGTGAAAACTCCAAGAAAGTGTGGTTATGAAACTGACAATTCAGAAAATCTTGAGTGAACACATGAAGATCCTGAACCCATAACACTCACACCCAATGCTGCTACTAAAAATGAAACTGATGTTTTGCATGTTGAAATAGCTTGCACTTCATCACTTAACTAATCAACTTCTTTGATTTGTGCAGGAACATTCCACTCCACTGAATGAAGTGTGGTATATGGACTGTGGATGTTCTAGGCACATGACATGTGACAAGAGGTCACTTGTTAATTATGAAGAGAAGTTTGAAGGTCCTGGGGCGTTTGGCAGTAATGAGAATGGGGGAAAGATAGTTGAAAAGGGAATTTTAACAAATAGAAAAGTTTCATTTGACAATGTGTTCTATGTTGAGGGACTACAATATAACCTGTTGAGCATATCACAGATGAGTGATAATGGTTATAAAGTTGGGTTTGATGACTCACATTGTTTCATTTTAAAACCTAAGTTTGTGATCCCACCTGACATGATTATGATGATGGCCCCAAGAAATGGCAACTTATAAGAGCTCAACATGAAAGAAGCTGTTTCAAAAGGTGGTACATTTTTTGTTTCCAAGGCCACTGAAAATGAACCAAAATTGTGGCATAGAAAATTGTGTCATGTGAATATGAAAAACATGAACAAACTTGTGAAAGGTGAGCATGTCATTGGTTTACCTACAAGGGAGTTCAAATTGGATGATAATTGTATATCATGTCAAAAAGGCAAGCATCGCAAGTCATCTCATAAGACAAAACTCATTAATTCAATTGATCAAGTGCTTGAATTACTTCACATGGATCTCTTTGGTCCTTTGAGTGTCCCAAGCATAGGAAAGAAAAGATATTATCTAGTGATCATTATTGATTATTAAAAAAATACTTGGGTTTATTTTCTGAGTACAAAAGATGAGACTGCAGAGTTGATTAAGGGCTGTGTGACAAGGATTGAGAATCAACTAGATAAGAGGGTTAATGTGATGAGAAGTGACAATGTTACTGAGTTCAAAATGGAGTGATTGAAGAATTCTATGCAAAAAAGGTATACTACAGCAATCCTCAGCTCCTAGAACTCCTGAACAAAATGGTGTGGCAGAGAGAAGAAACAAGACACTCATTGAAGCTGCAAGAACCATGTTAGCAGATGCTAACTTACGAGTTACATTTTGGGCAGAAGCCATTAACACAGCATGCTATTTTCAGAACAGGGTACTTCTCAACAAAAGACACAACAAGACTCCATATGAAATTTTCTTTAATAGGAAACCCTACATCAAGTTTCTCAAGTCTTTTGGATGCAAATGTTCACTCTTAAACACCAAGGACTATTTAAACAAGTTTCAAGCTAAATCTTTGGATTGCTTCTTTTTTGGTTACTCTACACACTCAAAAGCTACATGGTTTATGTGAAAGATCATATTAGTATGATTGAATCATCTGACATTATCTTTAATGACAATCAATTCAACCCAGCTGATGGTGAAGCATGGCTATTTGATCCTGAAAAATTGATTAAGTCATTCAAGATTTATCCTGAAGACTTTGATGATTAATTCTACAAGACCAGTGTGATTGAAGAGAAAAATAAGAAAACATTGGACTTGGAAAAGTTATGGAAGAAGGTTGCAAGTAAAGAAAGAGAATATACATTTATAAAGGATCCCTCAAGTAAAATTGTTGAACAAGTTCAACACAATGATCAAGAAAACAATCACAGTCCAGAACAAGATCATGCAGACATCAATCAAGACAATCAAGAATTGCAAAATGATCAAGTTCTGAATGAGGGAAACCTAACCAACCAAGCAAGTGAAGAGGAAGCTGTATCAACATCAAGGTTTCAAAATCTGTTTGATAGATTGAATATGGAAAACAATGGTGCATCCACTTCAAGATAGGATAATGAAGAAGCACCAAAGTTTCATGATGCTGAAACTGAACTGATCATTGAGGAACCAGATCTCAATGAATCAAATATTGACACTAATGTGTCTGCTGATATGATAGTTCAAACCCCTTATGTTGAGAAGAATCGTCCTTCTGAAAACATCATTGGAGATATATATGAAAGAGTTACAAGAAGCCATTCTGAATTTGCAAACATCTATTTGTACTCTTGCTTTTTATCTCAGAGTGAACCAAAGAACATTGTTCAAGCACTAAAGGACAACAGCTGGGTAGAAGCCATGCCAGAGGAATTGGCACAGTTCAGAGATCTACATGTTTGGGATCTTGTGGATAGGCCAAGAAACAGGTATGCAATTGGAACTAAATGGGTTTTTAGAAACAAAAGGGATGAAAGGGACATAGTGATTAAGAAAAAATCTAGGCTTGTGGCATTGTGATGCCTTCAGGAGGAAGGAATTGACTTTGAGGAAGTCTTTGCACCAGTTGCAAGACTTGAAGCTATTAGGATTTTTCTTGCATATGCTGCCTCAAAGAACATTAGGGTATTCAAGCTTGATGTCAAGTCTGCATTCCTAAATGGAAAGATTGATGAAGAGGTGTATGTTGCTCAACCACCAGGTTTTGAGGATCCAATGTATCCTAAAAGGGTGTATAAGTTAAACAAAGCCCTATATGGATTACATCAGGCTCCTATAGCATGGTATGATGAGTTGCCAAACCATCTTCTTGTAAATGGTTTCCAAAGGGGAGCCATTGACAAGACACTCTTCTACAAAAGGAAGGGATCAGATTTGTTGTTGTTACAAGTCTATGTGGATGATATCTTATTTGGGTCAACCAATGAACAAATGTGTATGGATTTTGAAGTGGTAATGAAATCCAAATACAGTACGAGCTCTATGGGAGAGATGAACTTCTTTCTGAGACTGCAAGTTCAACAAAAAACTGATGGGATTTTCATTTACCAAATTAAATATGTGTAGGACATCTTGAATAAGTTCAAATGTCATGAATTCAAAACTGCTTCGACTCCAATGGACACAAAAGAAAAGATGGTAGCTGATGAAAAGGGGGAGTCTGTGGATGAACATGTATATAGAGCCAAAATTGGATCCCTGATGTTCCTAACTGCTACAGGACCTGACATTATGTATGCTGTGTGTGTATGTGCAAGATTCCTATCAAGTCCAAAAGTTTCTCACATGAATGCAGTCAAGAGAATATTTAGATATTTGAAAGGAAGACCAGACTTGGGGATTTGGTATCCAAAGAACAAGTCTTTTGATTTGATTGACTACACAGATAGTGATTATGATGGATGCAATAAGAGTAGGAAGTCAACCTCAGGTGGATGTCATTTTTTGGGAGACAGGCTAGTGTCATGGCAATGCAAGAATCAGACCACTGTGTCAATTTCAACTACAGAAGCTGAATACATTGCTGCAACTGCTTGTTATGCTCAAGTTCTCAGGATTCAGAACCAAATGCTGGACTATGGTTAGACTTTTCTGAACACCCCTATTTTTATTTATAATACTGCTACATATTTCACTGTTAAGAATCCAGTACAGAATTCTAAGACTACGCACATTGAGATCAGACATCACTTCATAAGAGACTGTAGTGAAAAAGGTTTGATAGAGATGAAAAGAGTTGATACAAGTGATAACTTGGCTGACCTATTCACCAAACCACTTGACAGAACCAGGTTTAACTTTCTTTTGAAAGCCCTGGGTTTGATCAACTCTGATGAGGTCTGATTGAGGATGTGTGCTTGTTGTGTGCCTCTTTGTGCTAATTGATTATATTGATAGAGGTCCCACAAATTGAATGTTGTGTGAATGTGCTTGAATATGATATGGTATCATTGATGCTTTTGTTATGTTGGCTGATATGTGCTTAAATGATTACATGTGGAAATTAGGTATTCTTGATGTTTATGATTGTTTGTCAGTTAACTGTTTTGATGTCAAGATAAGTATTTTTTAATTGTCAAAACTGATTATATGCTTATCTGATGTCATGATTAAATGTTTGATTATGTGAGTAATCTGATCTGATGATGCTATTAGGATAAATTAGACTATGCATATTGTGAAGTCAACTTGTTTTAATGATGTCATTGATGATCATGATTTGATTATGTTATACTTGTATTTGTGTCAAAATGTGTTTTCATGTCAAAATGTTATGCTAAATTGAAACTGCAAAGAAAAACCTTTTGAACAAAACTTTTTTGATATCACAGAGCAAGTTCTTAATGGTGTAGAGATATGATAATACTATTTTGTTCAAGCTTTAAAGAAGCTTAAAAATAAAATTTTCAATGAAAAGTCTCAAAAAGTTACTTTTGCTGAAAATTATGTCATTTGCTCATGTTGGAAGGGCATATACTTCTATATGTTTTCTATTCGTTCACTTAAAACTATGTCAATAACTCTATTTTGAAAGGACATGTACTCACATATATGTTTGGTCATGTTGACCAATTGTGGCCAAACAAGATAGCCATTTACCTGTCAAATAGAAGATATTGGGGTGTCTGAATTTAAAACTGTTTTAATTATGGGAAA
The DNA here is from genome assembly GCF_021521415.1 of Bidens hawaiensis. Lineage (NCBI taxonomy): Eukaryota > Viridiplantae > Streptophyta > Magnoliopsida > Asterales > Asteraceae > Bidens > Bidens hawaiensis. The sequence goes on along the minus strand of NW_027492130.1, from coordinate 385,395 downwards.
TCATAGTACATTGACTACTTAGCCAATCATATGTATTTAATAGGCCAAAAGGGCACTTAGTACAGTCATTAACATGCATGGTTGCTTTATCATGATGTGTAAAATCTAAGGTGATATAAACATAAAGAAACTGCTATGTCTTATGTGGAGTTACACGTTATCTATGCATGTTCCTAGATAAATCTTTTCAAATGATAGGCAGAAAAGTAATTATCCAGTCATACACAAGCCTGTTGGTATTTGGTCACCAAAATGAAATGTCTGATTTAAAAGAATGACAAAGAACAATTGTGAACTACTTGAATTTTTTAAAATATTTTATCAACCAAAAGTTGATTAATGTTCACAATTTTTTTTTAAAAAATGCAAATATGAGGGTTAATTCTAGAACTACAGGGGTGGAGGCAATCATATAAGTCCTTTAAACATTCCGAATGAAAGGCATGTATGTCCGACTTGTGTGGCATGTAAGTCCAACGTTCAACCTCATATATGTTTGTATATTTTGAAAAGAAAAATCCAACATTTTTATAAATATGTTCTGTCATTAAAATTTTGACCAAATCCAGGGGGTCAAAGTCAAATTGGTGTGATCTGGAGAAAGCCAAATAAGCTTTGAGAATAGATAAGGAGCATCAGAAAACAACATGTGTTATCCATTAAGAATTATGCATATTAATTGAAACTTGTTGGTGCATGATGTCAGTAGTTCAGTGTCGAGTGTCTGTAATCGTGTTAGTTAGATTTGAGTTTTGTATGTAAGCGAAGTTGCTAACAAGTTCGCTTATATGGGCGAACTTGTTAGACAAGCGAAGTTAGGGACAACTTCGCCTGAACATGCCAGGCGAAGTTGTCGTGTCTATATAAGCTATTTGTTTACGGCTTATTCATCAATTGATAGAGAGTTTATTCGTGTATTCGAGTCAGAGAGTTTGTATTCAGTGATCATAGTATCACGTGTTTACGGTTGGAATACAACGTGTGTTTGGTTATCGTATCGTGTGTTAGCTCGTATTGTTTTCTATACTCGTAACGTCTTACGTAGGGATTCCGCACCTACGTAGAACGCGATATCTCGTGTAGATCCGGCTGGGAACCTACAATTGGTATCAGAGCTTTTGCTCGATTGTGTGGTTCGGGATTATCACGCGGGTGTAGAAATCGTTCCGTTCGACTATTCGCAAGACGAGTTTTCTGAGTTTTTGTGCTATACTCACCTCCTACAATCATAAACAACCCATAACACCTTCACAAACCTCGAAAAACCCAGAAATCTAATCTGCAGAAAGTTCGTGTTCATCAGGCGAAGTTGCCGTCACTGTTAGTAGGGTTTCGGCGAAGATATAAGGTTAAGCGAAGTTATCCACAACTTCGCCTACCTCTTCAAGTTCGCTTACCTCAAGCGAAGTTACCCACAACTTCGCCTACCTTCCTAGTTCGCTCAACTTAAGCGAAGTTATTCTCAACTTCGCCAATCCGGCGAATTTAAGAAAGTGAGCGAAGTTACAAATTCAATCGAAGTTAAGTCTTAAGCGAAGTTATCCACAACTTCGCCTACAGTGCTGTTTGAAAATAAAATTTTTGATTTTCGGATTTCTTTGAGTTTTGTGAAAGATGTCTTCGATAAACATTACCGAACTGGTAAAGATGGAAGTAGAAGCGGGTTCGGCTACAAAGGCACCTAAGATGCTTAAGAAAACTGATTATGTAGCGTGGAAAGATCGTTTTGAACAATATGTCAAGCATCAAGATGCTAAGATGTGGGTGTGCATACAAGATGGTTACATTCCACCTACTGCCGAGTATGAGGGTCGTGATCAGATCAAGAAATACAAAGAGGAGAAGAAAATGTATGAGGCCGAAAGCAAAGCTCATGCAACAATTACAATGGCTCTTCCACAAGAGATACTTCACACCTTCTGAAAGTATAAAACTGCTAGAGAGCTTTGGGAAGCACTTGAGAACCGGTTTGAGGGCAATGTGGGAATTCGTGCCTCGAAAATTAAACTTCTAAAAACCCAATTCTCGGTCTTCAAGTATCTGAAGAATGAATCACTTGATGATATCATCACTAGATATTATCATCTGATGACTGAACTCAGCAACTATTCAATTGTTTACAAAGAAGATGAGATAGATGAAAAGCTTCTTGATGCTCTCCCACCGAAATGGGAGATGTATACTGTGTTGATGAGAGAAGACAAAGACTTTGCTGACTATGACCTGGGGACAGCAGTTAACAAGCTAAGAACGTTTGGACTGAACATGGTACGAAAGGAGACACCTACCGATCAGGTTCAAGATCCGGGTATGTATGGTGCAAAGGTTAACTCAGGATCAAGTTCGAAAACTGAATCATCTGCTTATTACTCTAAGGGAGAGTCAGGCGCTAACTCAACACACGAAGGACATGTATCTCTCAACATGAACGGTGATGTGTGCTTTGTAGCTGGAGGATCAAATGCTTCTCAACCTCAAGCGACCAAGAGTAGTTTTTCCCCAAGTGTGTCAAACAACAACTACTCGAAGATGCCCATGAGTGTTAAATCTGCTGAACAGCAGTTTGCTCTCTATGCATCTTTTATTGCTTCGTATGAGAACTACATTCAGGGTAAGATTGTTGATCCTTCAATTTTGGATGAAGACTATGATCAGATCGATGCTGATGATCTGGAGGAGATGGATCTGCAGTGGCAGATGGCTATGATTGTCAGAAGGGTTAAGAGGTTCATGAAGAAGACTGGCAGGAAGTTTGTCGGAGAGAGGCCAGGGTTTGATAAGTCGAAAGTACGCTGTTACAACTGTCAGCAGAATGGCCACTTTGCAAAAGAATGCAAAAATGAACGTGTAGAACGCAGTCAAAAAAAAGATCTACACAGCAAAGTGGTAATGGTAATGACTATAGAGCCATGATTTCCAGACAGAACGAGGAGTACAACTGGAATCTGCATGTTGAAGAAGTATTTGAACAGGCCAATTTGGCAAAAATCGAAACTGCAGATAGTGAGAAGGGAACTGGCGAAAATGAAGCTTATATGGCAGATGTGGCAGACCAGCTCTCCGAGGTAAGTACCGAACTCCCTTGTACTAAGTGTGAACATCTGTCTGAACAACTGACAACTATAACTGATCAGTTTGTTAGTTTGGATGCGCAATTTAAAACTTTAAAAGAAGATCATCATTTCACTAAAGCTAGAGAAAATAGTTACAAAGTAAAAATTAAAGCTAGTGAGAAAGATATTAAAAGTCTTAAAGCAAAGCTTGCTGAAAAAATTCAAGTGATTGATCTTAGCTATGAAGTTCTAGAAGAGAAAACCAAACTAATAGCTGAAAGGGAAAAACAGATAGCTGATCACCAGGTAAAAGTGGTGGAACTTAACAGGAAACTTGAGCAATTCAGAAATTCCTCCGCTATACTTGATCACCTCGTTAGTGATCAAGGTTCCCCAAAAAGGGGAGGAATTGGTTATCATGAAGTTCCACCACCTTTCAATCATAATTACACTTATGACCCTAGTAATCAGAAATCTGTTGATGTTGACTATGGTCAGACAGTTCCAGTTCAAGTTACTATTAAAGAACCAGAAGTTAGTAAGCCTGTTGCAAGTGTTAAGATTTCTGCTCCGAGTCCAGTCTCATCTAACTCAGACAAGTCTTCTGAGTCGAGTGAGACAAAACAAGAGGAAGTGCTACCAAAAAGTGGAGAGAAAAATAAAACACCTGAAAAGAAGTCTCCACTAGACCCGTATGTCCCACCATATGTGAGACAAACGGGCAGTAATACAGCCTCAACATCTAAGACAACTTTTGATAAGAAAGTTGGACACAGGAGTTGTTTTAGATGTAATCAATTAGGACACCTTGTTGCTTATTGCCCTCTGAAGCAGAAATTCAGAGGAGTGAGGACTTCAAAATCTGAGAAAAGAACTAACGTTAATCAATATAATGGTAAAAATGAAAACTCATCAAATTTCAGAAAATGGACTAATCCAGGTTTTCAAAGAAATAGATCTCAGTTTTTCACTGCTAACAACCAAACCTTAAGTAATAATTCTTTTAAATCACGAAGGTTTGGATGGCCTCATAGTCAATCCACAAGAAGGTATCCTGTTAGGACTCACAGAAATTATTATGATACTAACTTTGGACAGCCAAGGTACGGAATGTATCGACCCAAGACCAATCGGTCTTGGGTTCCCAGATTTTAATCATCTGCTTTAATCGTGCAGGAACAGTTGAACAGGGCTGCCAACAATCAATGGGTTGTGGATAGCGGCTGTTCCCGGCACATGACGGGTAACAAGAAATTGTTACAAGACTTGAAACCTGTTCAAGGAGGAAGAGTGAGTTTCGCAGGAGAGAGCGGTGGAAGGATTACAGTAATAGGGACGGTGTCGAATGGAAAGATGACTTTGGAGAAAGTAAATTTTGTTGAAGAACTGAAGCACAATCTGCTGAGTGTTTCGCAGATTTGTGACAAAGACTAAACCGTACATTTTACAAAGAATGAAGCGATTGTGTTGTATCCTGGTTTTAAGATACCAGAGGATTGGATTGTTATGAAGGCTCCAAGAGTGAAGAATACGTATATCATGGACATGAGGTCTACTGAGATGGCCACAGAAGAATCGTGTCTTCTGTCAAAAGCAACTGAATCGGAGTCCGAGTTGTGGCATAGGAGAATGGGGCACATTCATCTTCGAAAAAATGAACTACCTTGTCAAAAATGGGCTTGTGCTGGGTGTTCCCTTGAAGAATTTCAACTTTGAAGACAAATGTTTATCATGCAAAAAGGGAAAGCAACACAAGAAATCCCATCACACCAAGAAGGTCAATTCAATTGTCAGTACCCTAGAATTACTTCACATGGATCTCTTCGGTCCCGTGAATGTAAGAAGTCTAGGAGGAACATCATACTGCTTGGTGATCACTGATGATTTCTCTCGATATTCCTGGGTATATTTCCTGACGTCAAAGGATGAAACAGTGCAGATGGTAAAGAATTTGATTACCAAGGTTGAGCATATATCATGGGGAAACGGGTTAAATTCATCAGGAGTGACAATGGAACTGAGTTCAAGAACTATGAGATGGAGATCTTCTGCTTACAGAAGGGGATAGAACACCAATACAGCACACCGTATACACCGCAACAAAATGGAGTGGCTGAAAGGAAGAACAGAACCTTAATTGAAGGAGCCAGAACCATGCTGGCTGATTCGAAACTTCCCGTGGTGTTCTGGGCTGAAGCTGTTGCAACAGCCTGTTATATCCTTAATAGAGTGTTAACTGTTAAAAGATTAAATAAAACCTGTTATGAACTTATGCATGGGAGAAAGCCCAACTTGAGTGGTCTTGAACCATTCGGGTCCCGTGTTCGATATTAAAGACCAATTCTAAATTTGGTGAAGTAGCCGACGAAGGAATCTTAGTCGGATACGTTGTTTGGACTCCCAACAGACGGGTCTTTAATACATCGAACAGCAATGTTGAGGTGGTGTGTAACACTGATATCACAAGTTACAAATCACCAAAACCAAGCTCGGGACCCGTTGGGGTTTTCGACTATGATAGACTCTTTAAATCTTTTAACATACCTTATCTGGATTTTGCAGAAGTTGAAGAAAGACTTGCTACGAAGATGATATGCGACGAAGAAGACACTTTGGTGCAACGACCACACTATGATGAATGTCAGCCTTCCTCGTCAAATGCTGTCAATACCCCTGCTGCCTCTACTGAAGAGGAATTCATCAATCCGTTTCACTCTCAACATCAATCACCCATTGATGAGCTATCTTTGAACTTGGAAGATAATATGAATGTCAGTTCGGTTCCGACTACGAGAATTCACAAAGATCATCCTTTGCAGAATGTGATAGGTGATTTGTCCGATGGTGTACAAACAAGAAAAAGCTTGAATGAGCACACCTGTGTTTACACAAGCATTAAAGAATCAGGCATAATCAACGAGTGCTTGTACACCTGCTTTATCAGCCAGATTGAACCAAAGAACTATCAAATGGCTCTTAAGGACAGCTCGTGGGTCGAAGCCATGCAAGAAGAGTTAGCTCAGTTTAAGAAATGGAAGTATGGAACTTGGTTGCAAAACCAAGGAATGTGCATGCGATTGGCACAAAATGGGTCTTCAAATGCAAGAGAGATGAGAAAGGGATTGTTATCAGGAACAAGGCGAGGCTGGTTGTTAAAGGCTTTAATCAACAAGAGGGGATTGATTACAATGAGGTGTTTGCTCCTGTGGTAAGATTGGAAGCCATTCGGCTGTTTTTGGCATTTGCTGCTCATAAGGAGATGAAGGTCTTTCAGTTGGATGTGAAGAGTGCGTTCCTAAACGGTAAAGTCGACGAGGTTGTGTATGTTGAGCAACCTCCGGGTTTTCCTAACCCTGACTTTCCCGATCACGTGTACAAGCTAAGTAAAGCACTGTATGGACTACATCAGGCACCTCGTGCCTGGTATTCAACCTTATCAGATTACTTGCTTGAGAATGAGTTTGAAAGAGGAAAAATTGATAGCATATTGTTCTTCAAGAGAAAGGGTAGCGACTTTCTGCTGGTGCAAGTCTACGTGGACGACATTATTTTTACTGCATCAAAAGTCTCCATGTGTCAGGAGTTTGAGGCCGTCATGAAGAAGATATTTGAAATGAGTGCTATGGGTGAACTAACTTTCTTTTTAGGATTGCAGGTTGATCAGAAGAAAGACGGGATGTTCATTCATCAGACGAAGTATGTCCATGATGTTCTCAAACGCTTCAAGATGGAGGACAGCACTCCATATGATACTCCAGTCTGCGTCAATCACAAATTGGGTGCTGATTCAGACAACGATGCAGACGTGGACCCAACCCAATATCGGGCTATTATAGGTTCTTTAATGTACTTAACTGCTTCTAGGCCTGATATAATGTTTGCTGTTTGTCTTTGTGCACGCTTTCAGGCAAACCCAAAAGAATATCATTTGAAGGGTGCGAAGAGGATACTTCGGTATCTCAAAGGCAAGCCGAAGCTGGGGTTGTGGTACTCGAGAGGAGGAGACTTGGAGCTAGTCGGTTACACAGATTCTGATTATGGAGGGTGCAATCAGAGTCGGAAGTCTACAACTGGTGGATGTCAATTTCTTGGTGGCAGACTAGTGTCGTGGAAATGCAAGAAGCAGACCTCAGTCGCAATTTCAACCTGTGAAGCAGAATACATGGCAGCATCCAACTGCTGCTCCCAGGTTCTTTGGATTCAACAACAGTTGCGCGATTATGGTCTGAATTTCTCACTTACTCCTATTTGCATTGATAACACTGCTGCTATCTCAGTAACTAACAATCCCGTAAAGCACAGTAAAACTAAACATATTGACATACGTCATCATTTTATACGGGATTGTGCTGAGAAGAAACTGATTGAGCTCGAAAAGGTTGACACGTTAGATAATTTCGCTGACTTGTTCACGAAAGCGTTTGACAAAACTAGATTTCAAAACCTTGTTGAGCTGAATGGGATGATCAATCCCGAGTAACCATGTCATATGTTTGTGTTTGAATTAAAAAAAAAAAAAAAAAAAAAAAAACGTCACTATCGCTTAGAATTATGTCGGTTGCCTCAGTTTGAAGGACATGTCTTCGGATATGTTTGGTCCTCATTTCTACTTATAGAATATGAGGATAGCCATTAACCAGATGACTGAAAGTGACCGGGGCGGTTTATGATGTGTTTTCATTCTTTCGCTGAAAATTAGTCGATCATACTTAGTTAGAAGGACACATACTAGTATGTGGTCGGTCCAGCTGATCCATTGGATCTTCGGGATAGCCGTTTCCCTGAAGACTTTGATTTGTTCGGGGCGATTGAAGTTAAATTTTTTCTTTCAGGGAGATGAAATTATTTTTCAAGTCTACTACTTCGTAAGAAGTACCTTTACTATGTTTAACAGAAAATTGATCCAACCTTGGAAAGTGATAGATATTCTGATTCTGTGTGCTTAACTAGTGAAGTTATTAGGCCTAAAAGACTTTAGAACAGTCATTGTATGTCATGGTAGCTTTTTATAGTGCGTAAAAGTAGAAGTGATACTAACTAAATCTACTCGATTTTATGTGGAAACTCCTTAAGAGTTGTGCATGTCTTCATACATATCTTTCCGAATGATAGGCAGAAAAGCGATTACCCAGTCATACACGAGCCCGTGACTGTTCTGATTCCCGTGAAGATAGCGTGTCAAGACACTGCAGTGATCCAAATTCGGGACTTGCAGTTGTTTTCTACTTGAAGTTGTGTATATATTTGATTAAAAAAAATGTGTATTCTAGAGTTCATAATGTTAATGATTATCAATCAAGACGCAAGAAGGTGAACGGGAAGCAGAGTCTAAGATCGAAGAGTAATTACTACTTAATCAGACACTACGGGTGAAGGTTAATTCGGGGTGACTAGGGGAAAGCCAAATACGCTTTGAGAATAGATAGGAGATATCATAATCTCTGAGTTGTTGCCCACTTAAGTTTTGAGCTTAATTGAACCTAACCCGTATCACAGAAACAATGAAAACCATTTTAAGTAGATTACCTGCTTACAACCTGTTTCTTTATGTCATAATACAGCTGAACACGGATCTGTGTGACAGTCACGTAATTAGTATGATTCTTGTTATAGGTTCCCTGGACGGATCGCACGAGATATCTCGGTCTACTCAGGTGAGGAATCCCTGCGTAGATCGTTACGAGTATAGAACACGAATCACACGAACACACGAAACGAACACACGTTATATATTATAACTCAAACACGTGATGTAATATCACTGTTACAGACTCTCGTCCTCACGTTACAATGAACTTGAACAACTGACACGAACTTAAACAACGATTACAAACCAAGCCGTAACCTAGGACTATTTATACACGACAACTTCTCCTGGCATGTTCAGGCGAAGTTGTCCATAACTTCGCTTGACTAACAAGTTCGCCTGTTAAGCGAACTTGTCAGTAACTTCGCTTAAACATACAAAACAAAATTAAACATTACAGACTCGATTACAGACACTAGACTATGAACTACTGACATTATGCACCAACAGACTCCCCCTTGGCACTAGCTTCATATCTTGATCTTTAAGCGCTTGTCTTGTAATCTTCAATCTTGTATCTTCACGCATGCACTCCTTCTCTAACACAAACTGACACAACTCTTTGATACTTCCTCAATTCATCCTTACAAGCAGGAATATAAAAGATTTTCTTCTCATTAAGTACCTTCAGATCAGCTTGCGATAAGTTTACCAAATGCATCGGATCGTAAACTCTTAGGAGCTCTTGTTCATCCTCGTCTTCCATCACCGCTTCAGCAGTCTGGCAATCAACATACCACCATTTAAGATTCTTCAACACATCTTGAGGCATAGTCTTCATTGGAACCTCCTTAATGCATCGGATCGGTTTGTACTTCATTACCATCCATGGCTTGCCATCTGCTCTCATTCCCCTTTCTTTATCTTCCACTAGCTTTCCCTTCTGTGGCTTTAATAACTCAAACTTCTTTTCTTTAATACTTTCTTTCCACACGATCTTCCCAATAACTCTCGCCATGTTGTCGTCGCTTCTATTAATCAGCCCCAATCTAGCCAAATCCTTCACCTCAGATTCAGGCAATGTATTGAGAGATTCAACGTTCTCTTAAAGTATTGGATCCCATCATATCGTTTAATCACAAAGAGCTTCAACTGCTCATCATAGATCCAGCAAATAATCCCTTTCTTCGCTTCAGCATAGCCTTTAATATTGTAACTCTTCTTAAACATTGTAGGGACCGCTGGTTTCTTCGTTTTGACGAACCACTGAGCATAGCCTTCCTTCCACCTAGGCTGCTCTTCCCATTCAGTCTCATCGATTACTGTCTCATTACCCATATCTGTTTTCTCAATATCTGGGATCTCGTGTTCAACATTTTCTTCTACTATTTCACCTTCTTCAACATCTTCTTCAATCACAATCTGTGCGCCAATCTTCTCAATCTCCTCAATAGGCAGCACATCATCATCAAACATCACATCATCATCTAGCATATCATCATCTAATTCTTTGAAAGCATCAATCACATCATCTTCATCATCAACCATCACCACCTCATCACCACCAACTGCACTTGCAGACTCCCCCTGAGCTGTGGAAGTCCCAAGAGCTTGAGTAGTTCTTGGCAACTCACCACCTGCACCTTTCGATGCATTGGGATCATCGTCTCTATCATTTCTCTTCTTTGTCCTTAACTCGTCGCCTCTACAGCTTGTCTCCCCCTGAGATGCCAAGAACTCCTTCATAGCATCTATAATTCGCCCAACCAGGAGGGACGACTGTAGTTGATTCTCTGCTACAAGGCGCTGAATAGCCTGGGTCTGGACAAGATTCACCCTTGATTGTTCAGCCACGACCCGCTCAAGTGCAGCTATTCTCTCCGAGTCTGAGAGGGTTGCATCGAAATCAAACCTCATGTTAGATGTGTCTTGAGTATACTCAGCAGGGATCTCGAATGTAACCGGGACATCAGAAGCAGTTGTGGACGTAACCGCAGGTGATATCGTGACCGACAACCCTGCAGTTGCAACGACTGTCGACTCTACAAATTGTGCCACCACCTCTGAAGGAGTAAGCGTTGGAGGTGGTAAAGACACAATCTCCGGAGTCGTCATCTGTAGTGTGATGGATGTGATGCCGACAGCTGATGTAGCCACCACGGGAACTTCCGCGGCGCTTAAACTTGTAACCTGTACAGATGTAGGAACAATCGACATACCTGACAGTGCGGATGGAGCGAAACGTACAACTCTTGAAGTCTCTCCAGCTTCCATTAATCTGCACCTGTCCTTTCCCGTCTTGAACGTCTAATCAACTTGTGAATATCCTCTTCTTCTTCATCTGACTCAGTATCATCAACTGTCCCTTTTCTCTTCCCTAACGTCCTCTCTCGAGTCACCAACATCCTTCTCGCCTCATCCATAACATCATCAAGATCTGAGTCAGCCACCGTCGTAGCTGCTCTAGTAACATTCACTTCCCGAACCTGTGCAGCAGAGACCTGCACCTCTTCTTGCGGATCAAACCGGCCCATGTCGAAGAATCCTTGGCCGCCAAATGCAGCATCAAGGTCTACATCCTTCTCAGCCGACACAACAGGCACAGCAGGTACATCTCGAGGTGCTCCTACCTGTCGTGGTTGAGGGTCTCTGAACTCATCCCCACGAGGTGGCACATACCCCGGGTTTATTAAGTACCCAAAGAGTGGAGGATGCCTTGGACACAGTTCAGGCTTGCTCCTCGCACTGGATGTGCGGCATTGAGCGAAGATACGTTTGCTCACACTCTCCACGTATCGTATTGGACGTCGTTGAGGCAACGTGGGAGCAACATGATTCAAGATCATCTGAATGAATCTTGGATACATGATGAACCTCTCACGAGCCATCGCTCTTCTCTGTCTATCGATCTCGTAAAAGACCATCTGACTAAAGCTATAACGTTTGTTATAAGTCAGAGCAGTCATTGCTGACTGCATGGTCGCACCCATACCATCAGTGTCCGCCTTCCTCCCAGACATGCAGACAATCATTACGTGCATGAGGAAGTGCCACTGATCGAGTAGGAAACCCTTCCTCCCCTGAGTATCACCTAATGGACCAAAATAGCCCATTCGGAGAAACGCTCCAGCACGGAACGGAGCCACAAACTCTGTAGGGTCATCCCTAGTCTCCTCACCGAACCGTAAAGCCACCCGTATTTGTTCAGATGAGAACTGAACCTCTTGATTGTTGACGGTTGCTCGCATAAGCGGGGGCTCAACGCGGCAATCGTATTCCACAGTCTGCCAGAAATCCTCGATATTGGGTAAGGATATCGGCAGAGTCGTAGTGATAGCGTGGAATATCCTCGAGCGAATGAGGAATGTGATTATCTAGCGGTAATCCTCAACACCGCTCGCTTCCGGGTCTAAGGTGATATACATGTTATGACCCGGGAAGAATTGCCTCTGATTATCTCCATCGTCACCTCCAGCACTTCCAGCACCTGCTACTGCAGCCATATCTGCAACAAACGAACCAAGTTAGATAAACGTTAAGTTACCATGTGCGAAGTTGTGATAAAATCTGTATAGGGGAAGTTAAAGTTGGAGCGAAGTTGGGAACAACTTCGCTTCATCTTTAAGTTCGTCTAATAATTAAAAAATTAAAAGGTCCAGGCGAAGTTAATGATAACTTCGCCTCACCACAACATCGCCTCAGGCGAAGTTACGGATAACTTCGCCTAAACCTTAAGTTCGCCTGAATCTGAAACGGCGACAGTAAGGTTGATTCAATCGTCGAAAATCTGGTGTGTCGGTCAATTTTGACGATTTAGGAGACTAAAACACATGATATTAAGGCAATCCGGACGATCAGTTTGCTCATGAACACGTAAAAACAAGCTTTGAAATCGGGTATAAGGTTTGAACGTCCGAGGTCGCTAACCGGGTGTCGAAACAACCTAGGGTTAACAACATTGCACATCGATTATAAGATATAGAACCCAAACATACATTGAATACTGATTGAAATCGAAAAAGATAATCAGATGATAATCGAGTTAAGTTCGCTGTGATATTCGAGAATAAGTTCGCTGATGTATAAAATAATGAACGAATGACCTTTGAAAATCCTTATATAGGGGCGGAGTTATACAGGCGAAGTTACGGTTAACTTCGCCTAGGCGAAGTTATTCACAAGTTCGCCTGTTTAACAACATCGCCTATATTGACAAAATCAACCCTTATAATTTGAACATTTTGCAATTAACTTTGAAAACTTCCCTTTAAGAATTAAATAACACGTGATGTAATATATTATAACTCAAACACGTGATGTAATATCACGTTATATATTATAACTCAAACACGTGATGTAATATCACTGTTACAGACTCTCGTCCTCACGTTACAATGAACTTGAACAACTGACACGAACTTAAACAACGATTACAAACCAAGCCGTAACCTAGGACTATTTATACACGACAACTTCGCCTGGCATGTTCAGGCGAAGTTGTCCATAACTTCGCTTGACTAACAAGTTCGCCTGTTAAGGGAACTTGCCAGTAAATTCGCTTAAACATACAAAACATAATTAAACATTACAGACTCGATTACAGACACTAGACTATGAACTACTGACATTATGCACCAACAGACTCCCACTTGGCAGTAGCTTCATATCTTGATCTTTAAGCGCTTGTCTTGTAATCTTCAATCTTGTATCTTCACGCATGCACTCCTTCTCTAACACAAACTGACACAACTCTTTGATACTTCCTCGCTTCATCCTTCCAAGCAGGAATATAAAAGATTTTCTTCTCATTAAGCACCTTCAGATCAGCTTGCGATAAGTTTACCAAATGCATCGGATCGTAAACTCTTAGGAGCTCTTGTTCATCCTCGTCTTCCATCACCGCTTCAGCAGTCTGGCAATCAACATACCACCATTTAAGATTCTTTAACACATCTTGAGGCATAGTCTTCATTGGAACCTCCTTAATGCATCGGATCGGTTTGTACTTCATTACCATCCATGGCTTGCCATCTGCTCTCATTCCCCTTTCTTTATCTTCCACTAGCTTTCCCTTCTGTGGCTTTAATAACTCAAACTTCTTTTCTTTAATACTTTCTTTCCACACGATCTTCTCAATAACTCTCGCCATGTTGTCGTCGCTTCTATTAATCAGCCCCAATCTAGCCAAATCCTTCACCTCACATTCAGGCAATGTATTGAGAGATCTCAACGTTCTCTTAAAGTATTGGATCCCATCATATCGTTTAATCACAAAGAGCTTCAACTGCTCATCATAGATCCAGCAAATAATCCCTTTCTTCGCTTCAGCATAGCCTTTAATATTGTAACTCTTCTTAAACATTGTAGGGACCGCTGGTTTCTTCGTTTTGACGAACCACTGAGCATAGCCTTTCTTCCACCTAGGCTGCTCTTCCCATTCAGTCTCATCGATTACTGTCTCATTACCCATATCTGTTTTCTCAATATCTGGGATCTCGTGTTCAACATTTTCTTTTACTATTTCACCTTCTTCAACATCTTCTTCAATCACAATCTGTGCACCAATCTTCTCAATCTCCTCAATAGGCAGCACATCATCATCAAACATCACATCATCATCTAGCATATCATCATCTAATTCTTTCAAAGCATCAATCACATCATCTTCATCATCAACCATCACCACCTCATCACCACCAACTGCACCTGCAGACTCCCCCTGAGCTGTGGAAGTCCCAAGAGCTTGAGTAGTTCTTGGCAACTCACCACCTGCACCTTTCGATGCATTGGGATCATCGTCTCTATCATTTCTCTTCTTTGTCCTTAACTCGTCGCCTCTACAGCTTGTCTCCCCCTGAGATGCCAAGAACTCCTTCATAGCATCTATAATTCGCCCATGTTCAACCAGGAGGGACGACTGTAGTTGATTCTCTGCTACAAGGCGCTGAATAGCCTGGGTCTGGACAAGATTCACCCCTGATTGTTCAGCCACGACCCGCTCAAGTGCAGCTATTCTCTCCGAGTCTGAGAGGGTTGCATCGAAATCAAACCTCATGTTAGATGTGTCTTGAGTATACTCAGCAGAGATCTCGAATGTAACCGGGACATCAGAAGCAGTTGTGGACGTAACCGTAGGTGGTATCGTGACCGACAACCCTGCAGTTGCAACGACTGTCGACTCTACAAATTGTGCCACCACCTCTGAAGGAGTAATCGTTGGAGGTGGTAAAGACACAATCTCCGGAGTCGTCATCTGTAGTGTGATGGATTGGATGCCGACAGCTGATGTAGCCACCACGGGAACTTCCGCGGTGCTTAAACTTGTAACCTGTACAGATGTAGGAACAATCGACATACCTGACAGTGCGGATGGAGCGAAACGTACAACTCTTGAAGTCTCTCAAGCTCCCATACCTGCACCTGTCCTTTCCCGTCTTGAACGTCTAATCAACTTGTGAATATCCTCTTCTTCTTCTTCTGACTCAGTATCATCAACTGTCCTCTTTCTCTTCCCTAACGTCCTCTCTCGAGTCACCAACATCCTTCTCGCCTCATCCATAACATCATCATGATCTGAGTCAGCCACCGTCGTAGCTGCTCTAGTAACATTCACTTCCCGAACCTGTGCAGCAGAGACCTGCACCTCTTCTTACGGATCAAACCGGTCCATGTCGAAGAATCCTTGGCCGCCAAATGCAGCATCAAGGTCTACATCCTCCTCAGCCGACACAACAGGCACAGCAGGTACATCTCGAGGTGCTCCTACCTGTCGTGGTTGAGGGTCTCTGAACTCATCCCCACGAGCTGGCACATACCCCGGGTTTATTAAGTACCCAAAGAGTGGAGTATGCCTTGGACGCAGTTCAGGCTTGCTCCTCGCACTGGATGTGCGGCATTGAGCGAAGATACGTTTGCTCACACTCTCCACGTATCGTATTGGACGTCGTTGAGGCAACGTGGGAGCAACATGATTCAAGATCATCTGAATGAATCTTGGATACATGATGAACCTCTCACGAGCCATCGCTCTTCTCTGTCTATCGATCTCGTAAAAGACCATCTGACTAAAGCTATAACGTTTGTTATAAGTCAGAGCAGTCATTGCTGACTGCATGGTCGCACCCATACCATCAGTGCCCGCCTTCCTCCCAGACATGCAGACAATCATTACGTGCATGAGGAAGCGCCACTGATCGAGTAGGAAACCCTTCCTCCCCTGAGTATCACCTAATGGACCAAAATAGCCCATTCGGAGAAACGCTCCATCACGGAACGGAGCCACAAACTCTGTAGGGTCATCCTTAGTCTCCTCACCGAACCGTAAAGCCACCCGTATTTGTTCAGATGAGAACTGAATATCTTGATTGTTGACGGTTGCTCGTATAACCGGGGGCTCAACGCGGCAATCGTATTCCACAGTCTGCCAGAAATCCTCGATATTGGGTAAGGATATCGGCAGAGTCGTAGTGATAGCGTGGAATATCCTCGAGCGAATGAGGAATGTGATTATCTCGCGGTAATCCTCAAAACCGCTCGCTTCCGGGTCTAAGGTGATATACATGTTATGACCCGGGAAGAATTGCCTCTGATTATCTCCATCGTCACCTCCAGCACCTCCAGCACCTGCTACTGCAGCCATATCTGCAACAAACGAACCAAGTTAGATAAACGTTAAGGCGTACCACAAGTTCGCTTGTTACCATGTGCGAAGTTGTGATAAAATCTGTATAGGCGAAGTTAAAGTTGGGGCGAAGTTGGGAACAACTTCGCTTCATCTTTAAGTTCGTCTAATAATTAAAAAATTAAAAGGTCCAGGCGAAGTTAATGATAACTTCGCCTCACCACAACATCGCCTCAGGCGAAGTTACGGATAACTTCGCCTAAACCTTAAGTTCGCCTGAATCTGAAACGGCGACAGTAAGGTTGATTCAATCGTCGAAAATCTGGTGTGTCGGTCAATTTTGACGATTTAGGAGACTAAAACACATGATATTAAGGCAATCCGGACGATCAGTTTGCTCATGAACACGTAAAAACAAGCTTTGAAATCGGGTATAAGGTTCGAACGTCCGAGGTCGCTAACCGGGTGTCGAAACAACCTATGGTTAACGACATTGAACATCGATTATAAGATATAGAACCCAAACACACCTTGAATACTGATTGAAATAGAAAAAGATAATCAGATGATAATCGAGTTAAGTTCGCTGTGATATTCGAGAATAAGTTCGCTGATGTATAAAATAATGAACGAATGACCTTTGAAAATCCTTATATAGGGGCGGAGTTATACAGGCGAAGTTACGGTTAACTTCGCCTAGGCGAAGTTATTCACAAGTTCGCATGTTTAACAACATCGCCTATATTTACAAAATCAACCCTTATAATTTGAACATTTTGCAATTAACTTTTAAAACTTCCCTTTAAGAATTAAATAACACGATCAAGTCCAAGTAACCAGTTATAAAATCATAAACTACCTAAGTACGAAAAAAACTTTTAAAAAATTAAAGTACAAGGGATCAAATTTCAGTCTCGATAGGGACTACTTCGTTTTAGAAAAGATCCGAACAGGAATCATACTAACTACGTGACTGTCACATAGATCCGTGTTTAGCTGTATTATGACAGAAGTAAACAGGTTGTAGGCAGGTAAATAACTTAAGATGGTTTTCATCATTTCTGTGATACGAGTTAGGTTCAATTACTCCTCAAAATTTAAGTGGGCAACAACTCAGAGATCATGATGCCTCCTATCTATTCTCAAAGCGTATTTGGCTTTCCCCAAGTCACCCCGAATTGACTTCGACCCATAGTGTCTGATTAAGTTTGTAAGTACTCTTCATCTGCTTCCTGTTCTCTTTCTTACTCCATGATTGAAAAGTCTTGACATTTTCAGCTCTAGAATGTTTTCATAACTCATAAAAAAATTTATTTATTTATTTATTTATTTTTTATTTATTTTTTTTTAATCAAACATTCATATTGACTTCAGAGTAGTAAACAACTGCAAGTCCCGAATCTGGATCACTGCAGTTTCTTGAAACGCTATCTTCACGGGAATCAGAACACTTACGGGCTCGTGTATGACTGGGTAATCACATTTCTGCCTATCATTCGGAAAGATATATATGAAGACATGCAAAACTCTTAAGGAGTTTCCACGTAAAATCGAGTAGTTTTAGTTTGTATCACATCTACTTTTACGCACCATAAAAAGTTACCATGACATACAATGACTGTCCTAAAGCCTTTTAAGCCTAATAACTTCACTAGTTAAGCACACAGAATCAGTATATCTATCATTTTCCAAGGTTGGATCAATTTTCTGTTAAACATAGCAAACGAACTTCTTACGAAGTAGTAGACTTGAAAAATAATTTCATTTCCCTTAAAAAAAATTTTAACATTAATCGCCCCGACCAAAACAAAGTCTTCAGGTAAACGGCTATCCCGAAGATCCAATGGATCAGCTGGACCGACCACATACAAGTATGTGTCCTTCTAACTAAGTATGATCGACTAATTTTAAGCGAAAGAATGAAAACTCATCATAAACCGCCCTGGTCACTTTCAGTCCTTTGGTTAATGGCTATCCTCAAATTCTACAAGTAGAAAATGAGGACCAAAACATATCCGAAGACAAGTCCTTCAAACTGAGGCAACCGACAAAGTTTTAAGCGATAGTGACGTTTTTTTTTTTTTTTTTTTTTTTTTTTTTTTTTTTTTTTTAAATAACATGAAAAGCATGGTTACTCGGGATTGATCATCCCATTCAGCTCGATAAGGTTTTGAAATCTTGTTTTGTCAAACGCTTTAGTATAAAGATCAGCGAAATTATCAAGCGTATCCACCTTTTCAAGCACAATCGGTTTCTTCTCAGCACATTCCCGTATAAAATGATGACGTATGTCAATATGTTTAGTTTTACTGTGCTTCACGGGATTGTTAGTTACTGAGATAGCAGCTGTGTTATCAATGTAAACAGGAGTAAGTAAGAAATTCAGACCATAGTCGCGCAACTGTTGTTGAATCCAAAGAACCTGGGAGCAGCAGTTGGATGCTGCCATGTATTCTGCTTCACAGGTTGAAATTGCGACTGAAGTCTGCTTCTTGCATTGCCACGACACCAATCTGCCACCAAGAAACTGACATCCTCCAGTTGTTGACTTCCGAATCTGATTGCACCCTCCATAATCAGAATCTGTGTAAGCGACTAGCTCCAAGTCTCCTCCTCTCGGGTACCACAACCCCAGCTTCGGCTTGCCCTTGAGATACCTCAGTATCCTCTTCACACCCTTCAGATGAGATTCTTTTAGGTTTGCCTGAAAGCGTGCACAAAGACAAACAGCAAACATTATATCAGGCCTAGAAGCAGTTAAGTACATTAAAGAACCTATAATAGCCCGATATTGAGTTGGGTCCACATCTGCATCACCGTCTGACTCAGCACCCAATTTGTGATTGACGCAGATTGGAGTGTCGAATGGAGTGCTGTCCTCCATCTTGAAGCGTTTGAGCACATCATGGACATACTTGGTCTGATGAATGAACATCCCATCCTTCTTCTGATCAACCTGCAATCCTAAAAAGAAAGTTAGTTCACCCATAGCACTCATTTCAAACCTCTTTTTCATGACGGCCTCAAAATCTTGACACATGGAGACTTTTGATGCAGCAAAGATAATATCATCCACGTAGACTTGCACCAGCAGGAAGTCGCTTCCATCTCTCTTGAAGAACAACGTGCTATCTATCTTCCCTCTTTCAAACCCATTTTCAAGCAAGTAATCTGATAAAGTTGAATACCAGGCACGAGGTGCCTGATGTAGTCCATACAATGCCTTGCTTAACTTGTACACGTGATCAGGAAAGTCTGGGTCAGGAAAACCCGGAGGTTGCTCAACATACACTACCTCATCAACTTTCCCATTCAGAAATGCACTCTTCACATCCAACTGAAATACCTTCATCTTCTTATAAGCAGCGAACGCCAAAAACAATCTAATGGCTTCCAACCTTGCGACAGGAGCGAACACTTCATTATAATCAATCCCCTCTTGTTGATTAAAACCTTTAACGACTAGCCTCGCCTTATTTCTTATGATAATCCCTTTCTCATCTCTCTTGCACTTAAACACCCATTTTGTGCCTATCGTATGCACATGCTTCGGTTTTTCAACCAAAGTCCAAACTTCCATTTTCTTGAATTGAGCCAACTCTTCTTGCATAGCTTCGACCCAAGAGCTGTCCTTGAGAGCCATTTGATAATTCTTTGGTTCAATCTGGCTGATAAAGCAGGTGAACAAGCATTCGTTGATTATGCTTGTCTCCTTGATGCTTATGTAAACACAGGTGTGCTCATTCAAGCTACGTCTTGTTTGTACACCGGAGGACACATCACCAATCACATTCTCCAAAGGGTGATCTTTATGAATTCTCGTGGTCGGAACAGAACCGACATGCAAATTGTCTTCCAAGTTAGAAGAGAGCTCGTCAATGGTTGTTTCATGCTGAGAGTGAAATGGATTGAAAAATTCTTCTTCAGTCAAGGCAGCAGGGGTATCGATAGCATTTGATGAGGAAGGTTGACATTTATCGATCAGCTGTCTTTGCAATAGATTTTCTTCCTCATCAAGGATCATCTTCGTAGCAACTCTCTCTTCTTCTTCAGCAATATCCAAATACGGTATGTTAAAAGACTTAAAAAGTTTAACATAGTCGAAAAACTCAGCAGGTCCGTTGCTTGGTTTTGGCGGTTGGTAACTTGTGATATCGGTGTTACACACCACCTCAACCTTGCTGGTCGATGTATTAAAGACACGTCTGTTGGGAGTCCCAACAACATAACCGACTAAGATTCCTTCATCGGCTACTTCACCAAATTTAGAATTTGTCTTTAAAATTGAACAAGGGGACCCGAATGGTTCAAGACCACTCAAGTTGGGCTTTCTCCCATGCATAAGCTCATAACACGTTTTACCAAGTCTTTTAACAGTTAAGACTCTATTCAGAACATAACAGGCTGTAGCAACAGCTTCAGCCCAAAACACCACAGGAAGCTTCGAATCAGCCAGCATTGTTCTGGCTCCTTCAATTAACGTTCTGTTCTTCCTTTCAGCCACTCCATTCTGTTGCGGTGTTTACGGAGCGCTGTATTGGTGTTCAATCCCTTTCTGAAGGCAGAAGATCTCCATCTCAAAATTCTTGAACTCCGTTCCATTGTCACTCCTGATGAACTTAACCCTTTTATCCATAAAGTTCTCAACTTTGGTAATCAAATTCTTCACCATCTGAGCCGTTTCGTCTTTTGATTTCCGGAAATATACCCACGAATATCGTGAGTAGTCATCAGTGATCACCAAGCAATAAGAAGTACCTCCTAGACTTTTTGCATTCACGGGACTGAAGAGATCCATGTGAAGCAACTCTAGAGTACTGACAATAGAATTGACCTTCTTGGTGTGATGGGATTTCTTGTGCTGCTTTCCCTTCTTGCACGCTATACATTTATCTTCAAAATTGAAATTCTTCAAGGGAACGCCCAGCACAAGTCCATTCTTGACAATGTTGTTCATCTTCCGAAGATGAATGTGCCCCATTCTCCTATGCCACAATTCGGACTCCGATTCGCTCGCTTTTGTCATAAGGCATGATTCTTCCGTGGCCATTTCAGTCGACCTCATATCCATAATGTACGTATTGCTATCACGTGGAGCCTTCATCACAATCCACTCCTCTGGTATCTGAAAACCAGGTTGCAACACAATCGCCTCATTCTTTGTAAAGTGAACCGTGTACTCCTTATCACAGATCTGCGACACACTCGGCAGATTGTGCTTCAATTCTTCCACAAAGTTAACTTTCTCCAATGTCATCTTTCCGTTCGACACCGTTCCCATTCCTGTAATCTTGCCTCCACTTTCACCGGCAAAGCTCACTCTCCCTCCTTGAACAGGTTTCAAATCGTGTAACAAGTATTTGTTACCCGTCATGTGCCGGGAACAGCCGCTATCCACAACCCAAAGATTGTTGGCAGCCCTGTTCAACTGTTCCTGCACAATAAAGCAAAAGATTAGAATTTAGGGACCCAAGACCAATTGGTCTTGGATCTATACATCCCGAACTTTGGTTTTTCAAAGTTAGTTCCTTGATAATTCCTGTAAGTCCTACTAGGATACCTCCTTGTAGATTGATTGTGAGGCCTTCCAAACCTTAATGAATTGAAAGAATTATAGTTTGTGGTTTGGTTATTAGCAGTGTAAAACTGAGATTTGTTTCTATGAAAACCTGAATTAGTCACATTTTTGAATTTTGAATGGTTTTCATTTTTAGCAGTATGATAATTACTATTAGGCGTATTCTCAGTTTTAGTAGGTCTCACACCTCTGAATCGCTGCTTCAAAGGGCAATCTGCAACAAGATGTCCTAATTGATTACACCTAAAACAACACCTATGCTCAACTTTTTGTCAACCGGTGTTTTAGATGTCGAGGCTTTATTACCTCCCGTTTGTCTCACATATGGTGGAACGTACGGGTTTAGTGGAGTACTCTTTTTATTCGTCTTATCTTTCTCTCCACCATTGGGTAATACCACCTCCTCTTTTGCCTTACCAGACTCGGATGACTTATCCGAATCCGATGAGACTGGACTTGGATCAGAAATTTTAACACTTGAAACAGGCGAACTAGTTTCGCCTCTACTACCATTTGGTTCTTTACAAGTTACTTTAACTGGTACTGTCTGAGCAACCTCAAAGTCAACAGATTTCTGAACACTAGGGTTAAAAGTGTAATTGTGATTATACGGTGGTGGAACCTCATGATAACCAATTCCTCCTCTCTTAACAGAGGAATTTCTGAAGGTGATGAAGAATAGCAGAGGAATTTCTGAACTGCTCTAGTTTTCTATTCAGTTCCACCACTTTTACCTGGTGATCAGCAATCTGTTTTTCTCTATCAGCAATTAGTTTGGTTTTTTCTTCCAAAACTTCATAGCTTAAATCAATCACTTCAATTTTTTCAGCAAGTTTTGTTTTTAGACTTTTAACATCTTTTTCACAAGCTTTTATTTTGACTTTATAGCTATTTTCTCTTGCTTTTGTAAAATGATGATCTTCTTTTAGGGTTTTAAATTCAGCATCCAACCTAACATACTGATCGGTTATAGTTGCTAATTGCTCAGACAAGTTTTCACATTTAGAACATGTAGGTTTAGAACATACCTCTGAGAGCTGGTCTTTAACATCTGCCATGAAAGCTTTTTCTTCTCCGGTAACCTTCTCACTTTCTTCAGTTTCAACCTTCGCCAAATTTGCCTGCTCAAAAGTTTCTTTAGACAGCAGGTTCCAGTTGTATTCACCATCTTCTCTGGACATCATGGCACTATAATCTTTTCTACCCTCATTATGCTGTGTAGACCTTCCCTGACTTCGTTCCACACGCTCATTCCTGCATTCCTTTGCAAAGTGACCGTTTTGCTGACAATTGTAGCATCTTACCTTCGTCTTGTCGAACCCTGGCCTTCCACCGACAAACTTTCTTCCGGTCTTATTCATAAACCTTTTCACTCTTCTTAAGATCATGGCCATCTGCCATTGTAGATCCATTTCTTCCATATCATCAGCATCAATCTGGTCATAGTCTTCATCCAACATAGCTGGATCAACAATCTTCCCCTGAATATAGTTCTCATAGGAAGCAATGAAAGAAGCATAGAGACCAAACTGCTCTTCAGCAGACTTGACACTCATAGGCATCTTGGAGTAGTTGTTGCTGGGAATACTTGGAGAGCAACTACTCTTGCTTACCTGGGGTTGAGAACCACTCGATCCACCTGCTACATAGTAAACATCACCATTTGTGTTGACTGACACATGACCCTCATGTGATGAGTTTGCGCCTGACTCTCCCTTCGAGTAGTAGGCAGCAGATTCAGTCTTCGATCCTGAGCTAGTGTTGACTTTAGCTCCATACATACCTGGATCTTGAACCTGATCCGTAGGTGTCTCTTTTCTGACCATGTTAAGCTCAAAGGTTCTGAGCTTGTTGACTGCCGTTTCTAGATCATATGTGGGAAAGTCTTTGTCTTCCCTCATCAGCACAGTGTACATCTCCCATTTTGGTGGGAGAGCATCTAGAAGCTTCTCAACTATTTCTTCTTCTCGGTAGGAAATAGAATAGTTGCTCAGTTCAGTCATCAGATGGTAATATCGAGTGATAATATCATCTAAGGATTCATTCTTCAAATACTTGAAGACTGAGAACTTGGTTTTGAGCAATTTTATCTTGGAAGCACTGATTCCTACATTCCCTTCAAATCTGTTCTCAAGAGCTTCCCAAAGCTCTCTTGCTGACGATACTTTCTAAACGTATGAAGGATCTCTTGTGGAAGAACCATAGTAATAGCAGCATGAGCCTTGCTCTCGGCCTCATACATCTTTTTCTCTTCTTCTTCCATTTTGCTATACTTTTTGATTTGATCACGACCTTCATACTCCATAACTGGTGGAATATAACCATCCTAGATGCATACCCACATCTTCGCATCCTGGTATTTGACGTATTGTATGAACCGATCCTTCCATGCAACGAAATCGGTTCCCTTCAGCAATCTTGGGGCCTTAGTAGCTGACCCTGCTTCAACTTCCATCTTCACTAACTCAGAGATGTTAATCGACGACATCTTTCTCGAAAAAAAAGAAACCCGAAAAATTAATTTTTTTTTTTTTTAAAGCACTGTAGGCGAAGTTACGGATAACTTCGCTTTAGTCTTAACTTCGCAGAAGAACTTCGCTGATGATTAACTTCGCTTAACGTAAGCGAACTTAGGAGGTAGGCGGAGTTGTAGAGAACTTCGCTGAGTTAGGCGAACTTGAGAAGGTAGGCGAAGTTGTGGATAACTTCGCTTAACCTTATATCTTCGCTGAAACCCTACGAACAGTGACGACAACTTCGCCTGATGAACACGGACGTTTTTGCAGATCTGAAATCTGGATTTTACGAGGTTTTTGACGGTGCAAAGGCTTGAATACTATGGTAGGAGGTAAGATTGACTCAAAAACACAGAAAACACGTCCCGCGAACTGTCGAAACGGGACGATTTCTACACCCGCGTGAATATCCAGAACCACACAATCGAGCAAAAGCTCTGATACCAATTGTAGGTTCCCTGGACGGATCGCACGAGATATCTCGGTCTACTCAGGTGCGGAATCCCTGCGTAGATCGTTACGAGTATAGAACACGAATCACACGAACACACGAAACGAACACACGTTATATATTATAACTCAACACGTGATGTAATATCACTGTTACAGACTCTCGTCCTCACGTTACAATGAACTTGAACAACCGACACGAACTTAAACAACGATTACAAACCAAGCCGTAACCTAGGACTATTTATACACGACAACTTCGCCTGGCATGTTCAGGCGAAGTTGTCCATAACTTCGCTTGACTAACAAGTTCGTCTGTTAAGCGAACTTGTCAGTAACTTCGCTTAAACATACAAAACATAATTAAACATTACAGACTCGATTACAGACACTAGACTATGAACTGCTGACATTATGCACCAACACTTGTTCGGATCTTTTCTAAAACATGGTAGTCCCTGTCGAGATTGAAATTTGATCCCGTGTACTTTAATTTTTCAAATTTTTGTTACTTTTGTAATTGTTTGATTTTATACCTGGTTACTTGGTCTTGATCATATCATTTAACGCTTTAAAGGATGTTTTAAAACTTAATTGCAAATTGTTCAAATTATGGGGTTTGTTTTGAAACATTTTAATATCAGCGAACTTGTGCATAACTTCGCCTGCAATAGGCGAAGTTATCCATAACTTCGCCGGTACATCTGTGACCCTATATAAAGGAATTTTAAGGTCAAACAGTTTCATTATTTAAAAAACCAGCGAACTTATCCTCTCCGAGACCTAGGCGAACTTATCGAGCATCTCATCGATCATCTGTGTTTTACTTTCCTTCGATTCTAATCAAATTCAAGGTGTGTGGGGTTCGATTATCATACTATCATTGTCTATTGAGGTTAATCACCGGTCGTTTCGACTCGGTTAACGACCTCGATCTTTCGAACCTTAAACACCCGATTTCAAACTTGTTATTACGTGATAGTAAACTACTTGAACGTCTAAAACTTCATAAAATCATGTATTACGGAGTCCTCGATCTTCAAAATCATCATCTACACGTCGTTCGATTATCCTAACTGTTGCCGATTCGAATTCGGCGAAGTTACAGTTTAGGCGAAGTTATCCGTAACTTCGCCTGAGGTTTAACTTCGCCTGATTATAGATTTTGATACAGTTTATGAGGCGATGTTGTGATTAGGCGAAGTTATCATTAACTTTGCCTGGACCATTTTACTTAACAGTTATCAGACGAAGTTCAAGTTGAAGCGAAGTTGTTTCCCAACTTCACCCCACCTTTAACTTCGCCTTTATAAAATAGATCACAACTTCGCTCATGGTAACAGGCGAACTTGTGATTCGCTTTGACGTTTATCTAACTTAACCTATTTGTTGCAGATATGGCTGCTACTGCTGGAGCAGGTGGTGCAGGCGGTGATGACGGAGGTGATAACCAGAGGCAGTTCTTCCCGGGTCACAACCTGTACATAACATTAGACCCGGAGGCGAGCGGAGTTGATGATTTCCGCGAAATCATCACATTTCTTTTACGCTCGAGGATATTCCACGCGATTACAACAACTCTGCCGATATCCTTGCCTAACATTGAGGATTTTTGGCAGACTGTGGAATATGACTGTAGAGTCGAACCCCCGGTGATGCGCGCAACAGTCAACAATCAGATTGTTCAGTTCTCTTCTGAACAAATCCGGGCGGCTTTACGATTTGGAATGAGACAAGGGATGACCCAACAGAGTTTGTAGCTCCTTTCGGTGATGGAGCGTTTTTGAGAATGGGATACTCTGGTCCCTTGGGGGATATGCAGAGGAGGAAAGGATTTTTGCTTGACCAGTGGCGCTTTCTCATGCATGTTATGATTGTTTGCATGTCAGGGAGAAAGTCGGGCACTGATGGCATGGGAGCGACCATGCAGTCAGCAATGACTGCTCTGACGTACAACAAGCGATACAGCTTTAGTCAGATGGTCTTTTATGAGATTGATCGTCAGAGAAGGGCAATGGCGCGTGAGAGATTCATCATGTATCCAAGATTCCTTCAAATGATCTTGAATCATGTTGCTCCAACGCTTCCTCAGCGCCGTCCGATCCGATACGTTGAGAGTGTGAATAAACGGATCTTCGCCCAATGTAGATCCTTCAGTGCGAGGAGCAAACCTGAGCTCCGTCCTCGGCATACTCCACTTTTTGGGTACTTGATCAACCCGGGGTATGTACCTGCTCGAGGGGACGAGTTTAGGGACCCGCACCACAACAGGCAGGAGCACCTCAAGTTATACCTGCTGCACTTGTTGTGTCACCGGAGGAGAACGTGGACCTTGATGCAGAATTTGGTGGTCAAGGCTTCTTTGATATGGATCGGGTGGATCCAGAGGAAAACGTATAGGTCTCGGTAGCCCAAGTGTCGACTGTGAATGTTACTAGGACAGCTGCTACGGTGGCTGGTTCTGATTCTGATGATGAAATGGCAGAGGCAAGAAGGATTATGGTAACTCGAGAAAGACTACATGGGAAAAGAAAGAGAACAGATGATGACAGCGAGTCAGATTATGAGGAAGAGGTACAACAGTAGATCCGGAGGTCAAGAAGGGAACGGATAGGTGCAGGATCGGGAGCCGGTGAGAGCTCTAGGGTGGTACGTTTCACTCCACCAGCACTATCCGGTATGACAATGGTTCCCTCATCACTACAGGTTACAAGGCCAAGCGCTACGGTTGTTCCCGTGGTGGCTACCTCATCCACATTTGGCCTCCCATCCATTACTTTCCAACTTTCGACTCCTGAGATCGTTTCATTGCCGCCTCCGACTGTTACTCCATCGGAGGTCGTGGCACAATTTATCGAGTCGACTGTTGTGGCCACTGCAGGGTTATCGGTGACGATACCACCTGCGGTTACGTCTATTTCTACTTCTGAGGTCCCGGTGACATCGGAAATCCCTCCTCAGTACACTCAAGATATATCACATATGAGGTTCGATTTCGATGCAACCCTATCAGACTCTGAACGAATAGCAGCACTTGAACGGGTCGTGGCAGAGCAGTCAAGGATTAATCTTATCCAGACCCAGGCTATTCAACGCCTAGTTGCAGAGAATCAGATGCAGTCGTCCCTGCTGGTACAACATGGAAAAATCATAGATGCTTTCAAGGAGTTCTTGGCATCTCAGGGGGAGACGAGCTGTAAAGGCGATGAGTTGAGGACCAAGAGATGAAATGATAGAGACGATGATCCCAATGCATCGAAAGATGCAGGTGGTGAGTTACCAAGAACTGATCAAGCTCTTGGAACTTCCACAACTCAGGGGGAGTCGACAACTGCAGCTGGTGGTGATGATGTGGTGGTAGTGGACGTAGAGGAGATGGATGATGGTTTGGTTGGTGATGATGATGTACTACCGAGTGATGTGATAGAGAAGATTGGTGAAGAGATTGTGATTGATACAGAGATAGAAGAGGGAGAGATAGTTGAGGAAAATATTGAGCATGACATTCCAGATGTTGAGAAAGCAGATATGAGTCAAGAGATGGCAAGTGATGAGTCTGAATGGGAAGAGCAGCCTAGATGGAAAGAAGGCTATGCTCAGTGGTTCGTCAAAACGAAGAAACCGGCGGTCCCTACAATGTTTAAGAAGAGTTACAACATTAAAGGCTATGCTGAAGCGAAGAAAGGGATTATTTGCTGGATATATGATGAGCAGTTGAGGCTCTTCGTGATTAAAAGGTATGATGGTGTTCAGTACTTTAAAAGGATGTTGAGATCGTTGAATACACTGCCAGAATGTGAAGTGAAAGACTTAGCCAGATTGGGATTGATAAACAGAAGTGACGATAATATGGCTAGAGTCATTGGGAAGATTGTGTGGAAAGAGAGTATAAAAGAGAAGAAATTTGAGCTATTGAAACCACAAAAGGGAAAACTTGTTGAAGACAATGATAGAGGTTTGAGAGCTGATGGAAAACCTTGGATGATTATGAAGTATAAACCGATCCGGAGTTTGAAAGAAGTACCGATGAAGCTAATGCCCAAGGATGTGCTTAAAGACCTGAAGTGGTGGTTTGTAGATTGTGAGACAGCTGAGGCAGTGATGGAAGACGAAGATGAACAAGAGCTGCTTAGAGTGTACGATCCGATGCACTTGGTAAACTTATCGCAAGCTGATTTGCAGGTGTTGAATGATAAGAAGATATTTTATATTCCTGCTTGGAAAGACGAAGCGAGGAAATATCAAAGAGTTGTGTCGGTATGTGTACGAGAAGGAGTGAATGCTTAAAGATGAAGATAAGAGTGTTGAAGATTACAAGACACGTGTTTGAAGCTAAAGAGATGAAGCTACTGCCAAAGGGGAGTCTGTTGGTGCATGATGTCAGTAGTTCAGTGTCGAGTGTCTGTAATCGTGTTAGTTAGATTTAAGTTTTGTATGTAAGCGAAGTTGCTAACAAGTTCGCTTATATGGGCGAACTTGTTAGACACTCGACACTGAACTTAACATTTAAGTTTTATATGGGCGAACTTGTTAGACAAGCGAAGTTAGGGACAACTTCGCCTGAACATGCCAGGCGAAGTTATCGTGTCTATATAAGCTATTTGTTTATGGCTTATTCATCAATTGATAGAGAGTTTATTCGTGTATTCGAGTCAGAGAGTTTGTATTCAGTGATCATAGTATCACGTGTTTACGGTTGGAATACAACGTGTGTTTGGTTATCGTATCGTGTGTTAGCTCGTATTGTTTTCTATACTCGTAACGTCTTACGTAGGGATTCCGCACCTACGTAGAACGCTATATCTCGTGTAGATCCGGCTGGGAACCTACAAAACTTAATCATATCACCAAAAAGATGAAATTCATGTTAAGTCTAGACCTGCTGTTGACCTGTCTATGTTGTCATAATAATGCTGAGAATGAAGTATTGAGAAAACTACTTAGTCAATATGATCCCATTATTGAGATCTTTTCAGCAAAAGAAAAGAAATTGTTTTGAGAAGAATCATGACTGAAATTTGATCTCTAAATGCACCATTTGCTCTTAAACAATGATTTTTATTGTTAATTACAACAAATATTGTGTTTAAAGCAAAAAGCGTTGCATTTTACCTACAAAAGGTTGATTATGTAATCTCAGGTAAGGTTTGATGATTTATAACCTTTTCGGGCACACTTAGATGTTTTTATCTAAGTTTGTTAATTTCGGGCATGCTTTGAAGTACTTAACACTTTTCCGGTAGAGTACAATATTCTACTTACTTTCAGAGAAAGCTTAATATTTGTATATGTTTGAATTTGATACTCTAACAAGCTTTAGTGATTTTGAACTTCCTAGCACACTTAGGTGTTTTAGTGTTTAAATTCATTTCTAGCAAGCTTTGTCTTTTAGTGATTATGATTCTTTGAAATTGTAAGTGTTTTCGGGCAGACTTAGTTTCCCTGGCACACTTATATTTCGGGCACACTTTGAATCTTCAAATGTTCCATTAATATACTTGGTAATTTCAATTTGACTTTCCGAGTACACTTTTTGTTAAGAATCCACTTCTAGCACACTTTGTATTTCTGGAAGGTTTTTCGGGCACACTTTGCATCAAAGTATGCTTGACTGAATGTGTGAATGTTATTCGGGTAAGGTTTGTGCTTGACTAAGTTATTCAGGTATGGTCTGTGCTAGACTAAGTCATTCGGGTAAGGTTTGTGCTAGACTAATTTATTCGGGTATGGTTTGTGCTATTCTAAGTTATTCGAGTAAGGTCTGTTCTTGACTATTATCGGGTAAGGTTTTTAGGTGTTAAAATTTTTAATGGCTAAGATTATTGTATGACAGCTATTAACTCACTAATAGACAAAATGTATTTAAAACCCACTTTCAAAAGGTATATAAGAGGGAGTGAGCGAAGTTTTTCAACATTATTTTCCCTCTCTCTCTCTCATTTCACTGATTGCTCTCTAAAAACCTAACCGACTTATCGCATTTATCATTAATCCTAACCCTAATTTATCATCCCTCATAATCCAACTCGGTAAGCTTTAACTAAACGTTTTCCGACCACGATTAAATGACAATGGGCGCTAATTATTCATGTTTACTAAAATCTTTGTTTTATGTGTAGGTTATAAGCTTGTCGAAGAACAGGTTCTTAATGATATTTCTTTCTTTCTTCTTCAAAATTATAACTTGAAATTAGTTAAAATTGTGAACATTAGGACTAATTTCTCCTTTGAATGTGTTTGATTATGTTCTTTTTAGATATGGCGGACGCAAATCAACCAAGATATGTCTTTGAGCACAGGCAGAATATGTGTGCCTTGTTGCAAGTCATTCCGTCAAATGAAGAAGTTGCAGTGATGATCAGATGGCTACAACGATCCAACATCAATTTTGCTTTGACAGAATATCCCACTATATACAGAATTCATTCACTTGATTTTTGGAGATCTGCGAGACTGTTTGATGATGTTAATGAGAAAAGGATTGAAGCCACTGTTGCGAACCAAGAAATTCGCATTGATGAAGGAGTGATTAGAAGATGCTTGCGGTTGAACGATGATAACCCAGAATCACTTCACTTGACAACTGACCAACTCATCAGAATATTCAGTCAGATGATTGGTTATCAGGGGACTGTTCATGAAGGACAATTTCAGAAGGGAATGTTCCCCATGATTTATCGATTATTGATTCATCATATCATTCAAGGTTTTGCTCCTCAAAAGGGCTCATGGACTCCTATGAGTCGGGATCTGGCTAATGCCACAGTTGCTGTACTATTCAGATATCCTTTCAATTTTTCAAAGATGATTTTTGAAGGACTGGTGAGCAACTTAAAGAAGGCACACCATGATAGATTCTTGCAATACCCCAGATTTTTACAAATCATTTTCAATCAGGATTTGGAAGATTTACCTGTCAATGGAATCACACATTCATTGCAAAATCCGGATATATACAAAAGAATTACAATATCAAGTAATACCAACAGATTCAATCCAGATGTTGTATATGAAGATCTACCATGGCTGATGGTTGATGATATTCAAATTCCTCATTTACATGAGTTATTGGCTGAAGAAGAACAGGTTGTTGAGAATGAGAATGAGAATGAGAATGAGAATGAGAATGATGAAGATGATAACTCTAATGATGATGGAAGTGATGAGAATGAGAATGATAATGGTAATGATGCTGATGATGGTAATGATGATAATGATGATGCTGATGATGGTGCTGAGCATGTAGAATGAGGTAATGATAATTTTAATGAGAATGTACAAAATCAGGAGGAGTTACAAATTACACAAACACCAACTACCACACCTCTTGACTCACCACCAAACACACCACCTTCACCAAATGACCAAATATCTCACACCCCAATACAATCACCATATTCCACTCCACCTCTAAATGACCAACCTATTCAATCTCTACCCACTCACATGCCCGTCCTAACCCAACCTCAAACCCAAACTCAAATCCAAACCCAAGCTCAAACCCAACCCCAGACTCAAACCTCAAACCCTTTACCAGAACCATTCAACATCTCACCTTCCACTACATCTCCAAATATTGCCAATATCTGAAAGAGAAATTTTGATCTAATAATTGAAGCAGTAAGACTGAGAGGTGAAAATGCTGAATTGAAGAATGAGAATGATGACCTGAAAGCTTAGTTGGCTGTTGCACTTTCAAGATTTCAAACACTGGAGCAGGAGGTAGAGAAGACCTCAGCTGCCCCAAAAACATGGGGAGAATATAAATAAGCCAACTGGTGACGCCGGTACTGAAGAGATTGTGATGGTAGATGCTGGTGTGTTGTCAAACTATGATTGTTTGATTTGTTTATTAAATGCATATGATGCTTATGCGGAAAGAAGTGAAAGATTGATATCAGAGGAGTACTATGAAGCTGATGAGTCTGAAGGACATGAGCAGAACTATGATGTAAATAATGAAGTGTTAAATGTTGTGAACAGAGATGATGATGGAGTTGGAGGTGAAAAGGAGAAAGAAGATGAAATTGAAAAGATATGCAGACTGATGTGGCCACTGACATAAAGACTGATGTGTTAACTAACATTTTAACTGCAACAAAAGTTCAAACTGATGTAATCAATGATGATGATGCTGCTACTGAGGAGGTTATACTCACTAAACCTCAAACTGAACAACCTGAAAGCTCCAAGAGAGTAGATCATGATGAAGAAATGGATCAGTTGGACAAAGAAATTGATGTGTATGTCTCTAAAACTGAGGAAGACTTGAAAAGAAGAAGGGATAAAGGAAAAGCAAAAGTCTATGAAGAAGAGCCTGTTAAGGCAGATCTTGTTAAAGAAAGGTTGAATGTGGAAGTAGATGAAGCTTCTGCTGCTGCCAGGAAAGAGTTTGAAAATGTTATGAGAGAAACAAGAGAAAGGAAAGTAATTGGCCGGATCTTGAATCCTGAAAAATGAAGATGAGAAGGGATTTCCATTTTTGAAAGAAAAGAAAAGTTGGAAGTTGACAAAACAAGATAGAACAAGAAGAGCAACAAGAATGAAAAAGATAAGAAGTGCTGAATTGAATTACCAAGTGTCAGTGAGAAACAACAATCCCCTGTCAAATATGAATACTTGTATAAGCATTGCGAGAAGAATGACACGCCCAAACTACACTGTTCAGAAGAATGGCATCATTGCTAAAATTGAATATAAAGAAAATGATGGCCACTATGTTCTTTGAAATTCAAATGGGCTTATCTTGGGGATAATCAAAAAGGATGAGGACCTGACCTATCTGCATGATGAAGATCTTATAGATATAAGGGATATGGAGATTCCTGAGAGTCACAATCATTACCAGATCCTTTCTATCTTCCGACAAAGGGCGGGAACAGTGATGGCCAATCGAAAACAAGCAGCCTATGATGCAAGGAGAAGATAAAGATCTAAGATTAGGTTTTGCTATGTAATGTCTTCGGATAGAAATTTGAATATGTAATTGTTTGACATTCTGAATATGTAAAAATTTGATTTTGAGTTGATGTGTATTTTTACTATATGTAAGTAACTGTAGAAGTGTTTTGGGACAGCTGAGGTGTTCCAATATAGGGGGAGATTATTGAGTCAAGATTTGACCTAAGATAAGTATAAGGAAGATTGGAATCTTCTCAACCTCCTCATAAATCGCTAAGTATAGAATCCGAGCAAACTTGGATTCCCGGGAAAGGTTATCTTCTAGAATTCTTCTTTAGTGTACACCTGAGTAGGGCTCACTATTTCTAGCAAGATTGTTCTCCTTAGCCGAGTAAGGTTTACCTCTGAGTAAGCTCTTGGCTAACCAAGCTCATGAAGCCAAGTGATTGGAAGATCGGGCAAGGTATTCATCAATAAAATAGTGGTCCGAGTAAGCTTGATGAGAGTAATGAAATATCTCAAGTAACATCGGGCAGGATTCAACTCTAGAAGGCTACAGTGTTACCAAGCACACTCTGCTTTGCTAATAAGCTATTCCTAGCAAGGAGTTGAAGGGACCATTGAAAAACAAGGTTGCTCGTAAGGTCATATCGGGCAAAGTTTGATATGATCAAGAAGATTGAAGTCTACTAGGTGAGTATTTTCTTAGGAAAATATGAAAATACTCTAAGTAAAGCCTACCCGGATAACTGTTTCCGAGCACGCTTCAAGGTTACCAGGTCTACCCGAAGAAGACAAAGGCACAAAGCCTACCCGGTGAAGACAACCTATGGAAAGTCTACCCGGAAGACCTGTTTTTACACTTAGTATAGTTTTGAATATGTAATTTGAATATGTATTATTTATTTAGGTTTTCTAGAAGCAATAATAGCTGTCTGGAGGTGTCAGGCCTATAAAAGGAATATTTTAGGGCACGCTTCCTAAGACGGACAAGCCAATTAATTGTGAGAGAATATATGTCGAGCATGACGGTTGTCATTGAATAGTACGGATATAACTTTCCGTCACAGAAACCCTAAATCGATTAACGTTTTTATGACTTGTTTATATAAATGGAAATCTTTTGAGTGATTCTTGTGTGTTAGTTACCTTTTGTTGTTCTCTTAGCAACTACACTGTTTGTTTCTGATTCCTCCTTAAACAAACGGTTTTCTTTCTTAAAATAGCAACTGTCATTAACTCTCTTTCGACACATTTATTGTGTGAGTTATGACTTGATTGTGATTGTGAGTGATCATTCGGGACCGACATTTAATTACATAGAAGCCCTTGACCTTTATTGATTAATGAAAGATACCTTTAAAAGGTTAACGAGAAACGATTAACTAACCGATTAACGAATCAATGAAGTAAAACCAGCTTAGACGCTTAAGATTAATTAAGTAAACAATAAGAAGGGCTAGAGTAGTATTTAATATTGTTTTTATTAAACAGTTAGTCATACACAGCTAAAGAAAGGAATAACAATTAATGGTGAACGTAACCGTGTTCAGGTGAGTTTCTAGCCTCATTCCTTGTTATGTTTTCGGGGCTGTGTGCATACTCAATGTGATTAGTTAATACACTTACCTTAAGTGGTAAGTGTATGCCTTACATGATTATGTATAAATGAATGCTTGACGATGCGTGAACGATCTTCGGATATTGCATGTACCGTCGGGTGATAGTTTGAAGTTATGATTGATATGTATATAAAGTATGAATGATTGCTTGTCGGTACGTGAATGATCTTCAGATATTGCACATACTGTCAAGTTATGATGTTATGTATAATGTACGAAAGATATGCACGTATGCTATGAATGAATGTAAGAGATAGCTAGGTACAGGAGAAAGGGACTGAGCCCTAATAACATTCAAGGTAGAAAGGGATCGGACCCTAATAATATCCGAGGCAGAAAAGGGACCGAGCCCTTTATAAATCTCGAGAAGATAGGGACTGAGCCCTAATAATACTCAACGCAGAAAAGGGACTGGACCATAATAATAGAGGAGGCAGAAAATGGGACCGGACCCTAATAATATCCGAGGCAGAATAGAATAATGTAAAGTAGAGTTTAAAATAAAGAATGAAGGTAAGTATATATATTAGGAACGGATTATGAAATTTTGAAGTACGTATGGAAGTACGTAGTTATGAATATATTGTATGTTGTATGATTAACTAGAAGTCACTCAGCGTAGCTGACTTTTAGTATGCACGCAGGTAAGTAGGATGAGGCAGCTCGCTTGACATGGATACGTGGCATGGGAAGGAAGAGACTGGCATCTTATGGAAGATTGTTATGTTTTATGAATTATTAAGTAATGTTTTATGAAAGATTTAACTCTGATATTTAGAACTGTGTTTATGAGTAAATCCAACGTAC
The DNA here is from genome assembly GCF_021521415.1 of Bidens hawaiensis. Lineage (NCBI taxonomy): Eukaryota > Viridiplantae > Streptophyta > Magnoliopsida > Asterales > Asteraceae > Bidens > Bidens hawaiensis. The sequence continues at coordinate 349,320 of NW_027492130.1, read as the reverse complement.
AAAGTAGGGAACCGGTAACGGGGCCTTACAAGTTGGTATCTGAGCAATGTTCGAGAGATTTAAGCATCCTACATGCTTAGACTCGAATAGAGAATGGGATAGAAGTAAGAAAAGAGAGAAGATGCTAGTTCAATAATGCCATGTGTCACTCAAGAAAGCTAAGTAAAGGTAAAGTATGTGATTAATTTCACATGTAAAGTAGAATGATGAATTAATGCTAGCTTAATTGCTAGAGAACGAGGTATGATGTTAGCTTAATTGCTAGATAAAGAATGTATGAATACTAGCTTAATTTCTAGGGATAGGAGTATATGATGATATGAACTGTTTGATTATCTAACAGTTCGAAGTAGAACTAGCATAAGTGAACTCACAAAGGGAAGTGTATAGGAAACGGAGAGTAACGTGATCAGCTAATGATAGCTGGCCACTGTTATTACCTGTTCGCCTTACTATCCTTGTACTAAATGGTTCCTTAAGTGATGAAGTTTGTGTTTCTTTATAGAATACGAATGGCTGGAGCTAGGAAATTTGCTAGAAAGGGAGGACGTAAGGGACGACATGGTTGGCCATGCATTGTCCGAGAACCGTCAGTAGAATCAGCTACTAACAGTGAGGGAGAAGGAAGTGCAGCTGGTCGAAATCCGAGTAACAACGAAGGGTATCAACTTGACCTTGTTGTTTAAGCTGCCATTGCTCAAGCGTTAGCAGCTGCTGTGAAGAACTTGAATCCCAAAAAGTCCACTGGAAGTTATGCGAAGACTGCTGAGAAGTCTGGGGAAAAGAGTAAGAAAGATGATGAAGGAGAGAAGGATGCCTCGAGTGTGGTTAAATCAGTAAAGGTTGAAGATAGGAGGAGGGGCCGATGTGGGTGAAACTACAAATCATTCAAAGGTTGCGATCCGCCTAAGCTAACTGGTTTGGGAGACGCAATCGCTCTCCTCCAATGGATAACCACTATGGACAAGGTTATCCGCATTAGCGAGTGCCATCCCGACCAAGCCGTGGTTTATGCTACCCAATCTTTCGGTGATGAAGCAATGTACTGGTGGGAGTCAATTGAGCAGAGGAAGAGTCCAGAATAGATCAAAGCTATGAGGTGGGACGATCTGAAGGAATTGGTGATGAAGAGGTTTTGTGCGGGTTGAAATGAAGTTCTTGAGTATGAAGGCGGGTATGATGACACACCGCGAATACACCACTGAATTCAACCACATGTCAATGTTGGTGCCAGACATGGTGAACACTGAGGCCAAGCGGATCAAGTGTTACCTTAGGGGACTTTCGCAGAATGTTCACGTCTTGGTCGAGGCTAGTAGACCTAGTACCTTTGATTCTGCTATAGGGCCGGCAGAAATGGTTTACGACGATTTGCCGGCAGATGATGTGGTGGCGAATAAGAAAAGGATAAGAAATGGTTCGCTCCTGTAAAACAACCCGGTACTCTGTTATGGAACCCTAGGGACAAGAAGCAGAGAGTATGGGAGAAGAAGTCATGTAATACTTGTGGCAAGGAACACGGTGGCGAGTGCAGGTGGAGTAAGGGTTCAGATGTTTGTCATAAGTGTGGGAAGAGTCATTCTGGTGAGTTCAAGTTTGGTACGAACGCTTGCTACAAGTGCGGGAAGGTGGGGCATTATTCTCCATATTGTACTGCAAAACCCGTGTGTTACAAGTGCGGTAAGATGGATCACTTTGCTAGAAAATGCACCGAGGGTGAAGCTAGAGGAAGTGGGAAAAAGAATGGTGATCAAGCTAGGCCAAGGACTAGAGCCTACATGATGACTCAGGAACAGGCTAAACAGAGTCCAGATGTCTTGACTGTTATGTTTTTAGTAAACGATATTTCTGCTTCAGTATTATTTGATTCGGGTGAGAATAAAAGTTTCGTAGCTACACCATTTATTAAAATAGCTAAAATGAAATGTTTCCGAGTGTTGAAACCTTCATAGTAGAAACCGCTAGTGACACTTCGGTTAAGATAACGAAAATGGTTAAGGACTGTAAGGTTGAGTTAGAGGGATATGAGTTCCTTGTTATCTTGTATTTTATAACCTTAGGAGGGTTTGATGTGGTTTTGGGAATGGATTGGTTGTCCGAGTATGAAGCTCAGATAGTGTGTAAGAATAGGATAATAAAGCTAAAGTCCTTGGATGTTAGTGCGGTGACGGTTTATGGTGATAAGGAAAGTTCTAGGCTTAATGTCATTTCGATGATAAAAGCCGAGGGTTTTTAAGGCAAGGGTGCAGTGCCTACCTTGCATATGTTGTCAACGCTACGTTCGAGATGAAAGGAATGAAATATGTTCCTATCGTGTGCGACTACCCAGAAGTATTCCCTGAGGATCTCCCGGGGTTGCCACAGGAGCGAGAGATAGAATTCCAGATAGATTTAACACCAGGAGCCCAGCCCGTCGCGAAAGCGCCATACCGATTAGCGCCGTCCGAGATGAAAGAACTGATGTCCCAACTACAAGAACTCCTCGACAAATGTTTTATTAGACCAAGTGTTTACGCGTGGGGCGCACCAGTATTATTTGTGAAAAAGAAGGATGGAAGTATGAGTATGTGCTTAGACTATTGTGAGTTGAACAAGGTTACGATAAAGAGTAGGTATCCTCTGCCAAGGATTGATGATCTGATTGACCAACTGCAAGGTTCAAGTTGGTTCTCACGAATAGATCTCAGATCAGGCTATCATCGGCTGAAGGTGAAAGAGGCATACATCCCTAAAACGACGTTTTGATTGCGGTATGGACACTACGAGTTCCTCGTGATGTCATTCGGACTAACAAATGCTCCTGCAGCATTTGTGGATATAATGAATAGGGTGTGTCGGTCGATGTTGGATAAGTCAGTTATTGTTTTCATTGATGATATATTGATTTATTCAAAGAGCGAGTCTGATCATGCTTTTCATCTGAAAGAAGTATTGGAGGTTCTGAAGGAAGAGAAGTTGTACGCTAAGTTTTCAAATGCGCATTCTGGTTGCAAGAAGTGAAATTTCTAGGTCACGTGATAAATCCTGAAGGGATTACTGTGGATCCAGCTAAGATTGAGGCGATAACGAATTGGAAGACTCCGCAGAATCCGACTGACATACGAAGCTTCTTAGGGTTAGCTGGCTACTATAGGATATTCATCGAAGGTTTCTCCAAGATAGTCGCACCGTTGACCGGTATAACCCGAAACTCGATAGTATTCAGTTGGGGTAAGTTTCAAGAAGAAGCATTTGAGGATTTAAAGAAGAGACTCACGCAAGCTCCAATCCTTGCTTTACCTGATGGTGACGAGGATTTGTTTGTTTGTACTGACGCTTCGCATCGTGGGTTGGGTTGCGTGTTGATGTAACGAGGAAAAGTGATAGCATACACGTTTAGACAGTTGAAAGTCCATGAGAGTACTTATCCGACTCAAGATTTAGAGCTAGCAGCAGTAGTGAACGCTCTTATGATATTGTGACATTACCTGTACGGTACTAAGTGTACTATTTACACGGATAATAAGAGTTTAAAGTACTTCTTCGAGCAGAAAGAGCTGAAGAGACAGAGAAGATGGTTAGAACTGATAAAGGATTACGACTGCGACATTAAGTACTATCCCGGTAAAGCTAATGAGGTCGCCGACGCGCTAAGTCGTAAGAATGAGGAAGTCATTGCAACAGTGAAGTCATACCAGCTGATTATGAATTCAAGCCTATTTGAAGAAATCATCAAGGTGCAATCAGAAGTGCTGATAGATGAAGGATTAGTAAAAAAAGAGAGGATTTTCGGTCAGCAAGACGAGTTAATAGAAAACATGCATGGTGTTAAGACTAGGTTTGACCGTTTGTGGATTCTACACCATGGAAGTCTTAGAGGTCGAATCCTAGATGAAGCTAATAAGTCAAGGTATTCGATTCATCCAGGAACCAAGAAGATGTACCAATATTTGAAAAGAAATTACTGGTGGCCAGGAATGAAGAATGATGTAGTAGATTATGTCAATAAGTGCTTTACTTGTTTATAAGTAAAAGCAGAGCATCAGAAGCCTTACGGAAAGATGCAACCTCTGGAGATACCCGAATGTAAATGGGATCACATCACCATGGATTTCATAACTAAGCTACCGCGTACAGCAAAGCATCATGATACCATTCGGGTGATAGTGGACCGTTTGACCAAAAGTGCTCACTTTCTGCCTATACGAGAGGCTATCTCATCAGAAACGTTAGCAAGTTTGTTCATCAAAGAGGTTGTGACTAAGCATGGAGTACCGTTATCGATCATGTCTGATAGAGATACTCAGTTTACTTCGAGATTCTGGAAGAAGTTCCATGAATCTCCGGGAACGAGATTGAACATTAGTACGGTGTATCATCCTCAAACATATGGACATTCTAAAAGGACGATTGAGGATATGCTACGTGCTTGTGTTTTAGACATTGAAGGAAGTTGGGATGATAATCTACATCTGGTAGAGTTCTCCTATAACAACAGCTACCATTCAAGTATTGGTATGCCACCATTTGAGATGATTTACGGTAGACGATGCAGAACCCCGGTATGTTGGGGAGAGATTGGTCAGAAAGAGATGGGAGGTTTAGAAGTTGTGCAAGAAACTTCTTGAAGCTTCGATCAGAGCAAGGCAAGAATGAAAGCTGCTCAAGACCGACAGAAGTCGTATGCTGAAAAGCGGTGAGGACCAATTGAGTTTAACATTGGTGACAATGTGATGCTCAAGGTATCGCCTTGGAATGGAATTATTCGTTTCAGGAAGAGGGGAAAGCTAATTCCAACGTACATTGGACAGTTTAAGATTGTAGATCGTGTGGGTGAAATGGCTTATAAGCTGGATTCGCCCGAAGAGTTAGAAGGAATTCATTCAACCTTCCATGTTTCTCATTTGAGGAAATGTCCGGCAGATGACACATCTCATGTACCATTAATGGACATTAAGGTTGATGAACAGTTGAACTACATCGAGCAACCGATAGAGATAGTCGACCGCAAGGAGAAAGAACTTCGTCATCAAGTTATAACTTTGGTAAAGGTGATATGGAAACACCGTAAGGGATCGGATGCCACATGGGAAGTTGTAGAAGAGATGCGCAAGTTTTATCCAGATTTGTTTATGCAATAGTTAGGTTTCGGGGATGAAACCTCTTTATGGAGGGAAGACTTGTAACATCCCGTTTTCTCGTTTTGGTTAATAAAATAGAATATGAGTTATTATGAGCCGGGCTAGTATTGGGTTAAGTAAAATGGGTAATGGACTTGGGTTAATAAAGGAGGAAAAGACCATGGGCTTGAGCCCATGACCCATGATATAAGTACCATAATTAACCAATTATCAATTCATTCTCATCCATTCCATACACTATCAAAAACACACACTTTGCTCTATCTCATCCTACATTCTCTCTCTAGCTGAAATCACCAGAAAACCCGAACATCAACCCGAGGTAATGATAGTATGATATTGTATAGATCCAAACCCGCTAGATTTAGCCGCTAAATGACGAGCCGACACCCTAAGCCGTTAAAGTCACGAGGTCAGGATGGAATCGGGTATAAACCGATTAAAAGATGAGCTTAGGGGTCGCCCCATCTCAGATCTGGATCGAACGGGACGAAAAACGGTGTAAATTGGGGTAAAATACGTTTTTCCGGCAACCGCCCGGTTTTCTGGCACGGCGCCACCGGAAAGGCGGCGCGAGTATTTAAGGTTGTCAGGGAATGTTTCTGACATTCTCTGACCTAACCTAACCCTAATTCGTTACGTGAACATAACGAATTAACTTCTGGTTCGTTATTCCAATTTGCTATGGAAGGATAACGAATTAGCTTCATTCGCTAACTAATTCGTTAAGCAATTCGTATGCCAATTAGTTAATGAAAGAATAAAGAACTAGCCCCAGTTCGTTAAGTCCAATTCGTTATGAGGACTAGTTTCTTATAAGAGTTCAATTCGCTAGAAAGTTCAATTCGTTAACCAGACCAAACGAATGAGGTCCAATTCGTTACAAGAACCAGTTAGTTATAATATTACAAAGTAAGGAATAGGTTCATTCGTTATAAACCCATTCATTAAGAACTGGGTAACGAACTAAAAGTTTAATAACATGACAGAACAGTCCCTGGACTTTGAGAAGAATGATTTAGTTACATAGAAGCCCCTGAACTTAATTGATATATGAAAGATACCTTTAAAAGGTTAACGAGTAAAGATTAACTAACCGATTAACGATTTAATGAAGTAAAAGCGGCTTAGACGCTTAAGATTAATTAAGTGAACAATAAGAAGGGCTAGAGCAGTATTTAATATTGTGTTTATTAAACAGTTAGTCGTGCACAGCTAAGGAAATAAATAACAATTAACGGTGAACGTAAACGTGTTCAGGTGAGTTTCTAGCCCCATTCCTTGTTATGTTTTTGGGGCTGTGTGCATACTCTATGTGATTAGTTAATTCACTTACCTTTTGTGGTAAGTGTATGCCTTACATTATTATTTATATATGAATGCTTGACGGTGCTGTAACGATCTTTTGATATTGCATGTACCGTAGGGTGATAGTTTGAAGTTATGAATGATATGTATATAAAGTATGAATGATTGCTTGTCGTTACGTGAATAATCTTCGGATACTGTACATACTGTCAAGTTATAATGTGTATGTATAATGTACGAATGATATGTACGTATGTTATGAATGAAGGTAAGAGATAGCCAGGTACAGAAGAAAGGGATTGGGCCCTAATAACACTCAAGGTAGAAAGGGACCAGACCCTAATAATATCCGAGGCAGAAAAGGGACCGAGCCCTTTATAAATCTTGAGGCAGAAAAGGACTGAGCCATAATAATACTCAAGGAAGAAAAGGGACCGGACCCTAATAATATTCGAGGAAGAAAAAGGGACCGAACCCTAAGAATTTCTGAGGCAGAATAGAATAATGTAAAGTAGAGTTTAAAATAAAGTATGAAGCTAAGTATATATATTATGAACGAATTATGAAAGTATGAAGTACGTATGAAAGTACGTAGTTATGAATGTATTGTATGTTGTATGATTAAAATAATGTATTGTATGTTGTATGATTAACTAGAACTCACTCAACATAGCTGAATTTTAACATGCACGCAGGTGTGTAGGATGTGGCAGCTTTCTTGACATGGACACGTGGCATGGGAAGGAAGAGACTGGCATCTCATGGAAGATTGTTATGTTTTATGTTTAATGTTATAAATTTGAAAGACAAAATGTTTTTTTAAGACAAGCTATGAATTATAATGTAATGTTTTATGAAAGATTTAATGTTCCGCGAAAGTTTTAATTAACTCTGATATTTAGAACTGTGTTTATGAGTAAATCCAACGTCCAAAGTAGGGAACCGGTAACAGGGCCTTACAAAACAAATAATTATGAACGGGCTAAACCGCTGCCATGCGAATCCGGAATTGGTTACCATGAGTAAGTAATTGAGTTGTCGGTGAAACCATTGCCATGCGATCGGACGCCGGCCACTACGACATACTATGACTATAATGATGGACCTCTCCGAATGCAGTAAATAAACACATAAACAAATAACAAATAGAAAGTAGTCATTCAATTGTTACACAACACAACTATTAACAGTATGCATATGAGAATATAATACAATGTGTAAAAAATGAAGTTTGATAAAAGTACGCATAAGTCCCCAAAATGTTTTAAAGCCATAAAATATGGAGTGATTACTCACCTGATAAAGTAGAACAAGAAATAAATAAGGATGTGTGTGTGTGAGCTGTTAAACCCCTTCGGGATTCACCGACAAGGAATCCTAATTAATAACGATAATATAAATTAATAATAATAATTATTATAATATGACGGTTTTTAGTGTTTCGATGAGATTTGAATTGTGATTACACTGTTATGGATTTCTATAGGGATTATTATTCCAAAGATTAATATTATTGTTTATCATATTTTTAAAATGATTATTTTTATAAAAATACCACTGCTTATACGTGAATCAAATATACTAATAAAATAATTTAAAATATATTGATTTAATACAAAATATACTTATAATAATATTCAGATACATATATAATAAAATAGATAATTAAAATAAAAAATATAATTAAATAAGATAAACTTGTAATATTGAATAAATATAATACAAATATATATAAATATTTTTAATAAATATATATAATACGAATTTATAATAATATCTAAGTAAATGTTTATTTTGAGTTTTAATGAAAATTTTGTGGTAAAAAGATAGTTAATACGTTTAACTCAATTACCATACTTTTGTTTAAGAAATAATACATATATATATATATATATATATATATATATATATATATATATATATATAAACAAAAGCTTTAAAGGCTCTCTGTTTGCTCCATACTTTTTCACAAACAACCAGATTGCATTATTTGTAAATGGAGATTTCTCATGCATTTGACCCGAATTCACGGGTATGGGTCTCACCAAACCCAGATATTCCTTAAATGATATCAGGTTCCCGATTTCAGCTGGATCTTACTCAAATCATGTCATAACTCACACAAATAAATGTGTCGACAAGGGAGTTAATGACGGGTTGCTATATTTAGAAAGATTACTGTTTATTAAAGGCGGGATCAATAATAAACAGGAAAGTTATGTCCGTACTATTCTAAGATAGTCATCACACTCAAATATTCCTTTTGAATTAAATGAGTATGTCTGCCTTAGGAGGCGTGACCTAAATTATTCCTTTAATAGACCTGACACCTCCTTAACAGCTTCCATTCCTTCTAGAAACCCTAAATACTATAACATATTCAAATTACCTATTCAAAATTATCCTAAGTGTAAAACAAGTCTTCCGGGTAGGCTTTGCCTTAATTTTGTCTTTCCGAGTAGGCTGTGTGCTCTGCCATACTTCAGAACTTGGAAACATAGAAGTGTACCTAGGATCAGTTTCTGGGTAGACTTTACTTGAAGAGTATTTTACCAAGTAAAATACTCACCGGGTAGACTTCAATCTTCTTGACTTAGCCAGACTTTTCCCGACAAACCCTTATGAGCAACCTTGTTCTTCAATGGACCCTTCAACCCTTTTCTAGAGAATAGGTTATTAGCAAAGTGTGCTTGGTAGCACTTTTCCTTGCTTGAGTTGAACCTTGCCCGATGTTACTTAGAGATATTCCAGTAAAACATCAAGCCTACTTGGACCACTGTATTATTAAATAATACCTTGCCCGGTCTTCCAATCACTTGGCTTCATGAGCTTGGTTAGCCTAAAGCTTACTCGGAAGTGAGCTTTACTTGGCTATGAAGAACAGAGTTTCTTGATAAAGTGATCCTTGCCCGGACTTGCATAAACTAGTGAACCTTGCCCGGTAATACACTAATTTGCAAACCCTACCCGGATATCCACTAAAGAAGACTTCAAGAAGATAACCTTGCCTGATAGACAAAATATCGTACCCGGCTAAGTAAAAGCTTGCTCGGAAGTCTAAGGTGTGCCCGATTCCATACTTAGTCATTTCTGAGGAGTTTGAGAAGATTCCAATCTTCAATATGATCAGTTTTGGGTCAAATCTTGACTCAACAAATGAGTTATAACATCTCATTAAATTAAAAATTAATCTCAAAAAATATTTAATATAAAAATCCTATAAAGTAGGGATATACTAAAAATTAAAATCTGATTTATTTAAAAAAAAAGATATACATTATTTATAATAAAAACCAATTTTATTGTAAAAAACATAAACGGGTATTGGGTCTCACCAAACCCATATAACTTTTAGACTGGGTTATAACATCTCATTTATTTATGAAACACTTTATCATCAAACCATAAGTATATTATCAACTTTCATACAATAAAAAAAATTAAAAAATTATAAATATTAGAAACGAATAATATAAAACAACCCACGTAATACGGGGGATAAAAACTAGTATGTATGTATATATATATTGTAACATCCTGAAAGTTCTTGAATAATAATTAATATATTATTGGAAGAATTAAATTGAGTTAGTAGATTAATAAAATAATAATAAAGATAGAAGATGGTAGGCTAGTTAAATGAAATGGATTATGACTAAAAATGAAAGATGGGCCTAAGGTCCATGTGCTTAAGGGAGCATAAATATCCCTTAAACCATAATACTTTCCATTTTCATCCATCTCTACACCATAGCCTACACCTTCAAAAACACACACTTAAGCCAAACACTCTCTACTCTACTATATTCAACGATCTGAGACCAATTGAAGGTAAGGAATAATTTATCTCAGCTGAACCTACTAGAACCCGACTCTGAAGCCCTATGATGTCGTATGAGCCGTTTGGATCTAGATCTAGCTTTATTCGGGTGTTTAATCAACCAAAAACGAGCTTAAGGACCACCTTTCCTCAGATCTGGACACACTGAAGTTACCTAGGTCATAAACGATAAAACCCCAACCAAACATGGTGGTCAACGGCGGTAGACGGCATCGGAATCAAGGAAAAACCTTAAAAACGCGTATTAAGGAGCTGAACTCAACTTATACGCCGTATAAGTTTAAGCAACGTATTAGTTTACTCAGGGCATAAGTATAGTATATCGTGTAAGTATATATGTGGCGTATATGTAAAGAAACGTTGTAAGTCCCCGTTACTGGTGCCCTACTTTGGACGTTGGATTTACTCATTAACATAGTTCTAAACATCAGAGTTAATAAAAACATTCGAGGAATATTAAAACATTCATAAAACAGTACACATTAATCCATAACTTGTCTTATCAAACATATTGTCTTTCAAATTAAAACATAATTTAACAAACTTCTTGAGTTCTCGGATTCCAATCTCTTATTCATGTGCCACATGTTCCCCTCAAGTGAGCTGCTTCATCCTACTCGCCCGCGTGCATACTAAAAGTCAGCTACATTGAGTGATTTCAAGTTAATCTTACAACATACAATTAATTCACATGCATCACTATTCATACTACTTAAATAGCCTTACGCCCTATTACCTCACAGATAGTATAGGAGTCTGGTCTCCAACATCACATATATTATTAGGGTCTGGTCCCTACCCTCACAGATATTATAGAGGCGTGGTCCTTATCCTCACAGATATTATTAGGGTCTGGTCCCTATCCTCACAGATATTATTAGGGTCTAGTCCCTATGTTTCGTGCAACTATACCATACCTTTCTTTACATACTTTCCTTAACAATACGTGTAATATTCGAAGATCGTTCACGTACTATCAATATAACAAACATACATCATTCGTACATCATATATATCAATCATATCTTTAACTACCACCTGGTGGTACATGCAATATCCGAAGATCATTCGCGCACCGTCAAGCATTCATCATACATGAATCATACAAGGCATACACTTACCACTTAAGGTAAGTGTATTAACTATCACATCGATTATGTACACAGCCCCGAAAACATAACAAGGAAGTGGGGCTAGAAACTCCCCAGAACACGGTTAAGTTCACCGTTAATTGTTATTCCTTAGTATGTACACAGCCCCGAAAACTAACTGTTTAATAAAAACAATATTAAATACTGCTCTAGCCCTTCTTATTGTTTACTTAATTATTCTAAAGCATCTAAGACGGTTTTACTTCATTGATTTATTAACCGGTTAGTTAATCGTTATATGCTAACCTTTAAAGGTATCTTTCATAAATTAATAAAGTTCAAGGGCTATTATGTAATTAAAACCTTTATTCTAAGTTTTGGGACCCTTCTATCCTTCTTTCAAAGTCCAGTACGTTATCCAACTTGTTAACGAAGGAGGCTCCTTCGTTATTTCTTAACGAATTAGGCTTTATAACGAATTGGTCGTCATAACGAATTGGACCTTTATTACGAACTTAACCTTCTAACGAACTGAACCTTTAATGAACTGGGGGTTCATTTGTTAGTACTCCCTTAGCGAACTACTTAATGAATTGGGGTTAGTTCGTCATTCATTCCTTAACAAATTAACATAACGAATTGAGATTAATTCGTCATCACCCCCAAACGAACTGAGGCCATTCATTAGCCCCCCACTAACGAATTAGGATTAGGTCAGAATGTCAGAGAACATTCTCTGACATCCTTACTTCGTATGCACATCTCCGGTGCAGCCTTTCTGCTGCCGCCATCGCCGGAAAACCGGGATCTCGCTAGAATACCGAGATCTTGCTTGTTTCACCATCATTTTTCGTCCCGTTCGATCCAGATCTGCGCTAGGGTGATCCCTAAGCTCATCTTTTGATCGGTTTACACTCGATTCTATCCGGATCTCGTGACTTTGACGGTTTAGGGTGTCGGATCGTCGTTTCACAATAAGATCTAGCGGATTTGGATCCATACAAATATCATAATATCATTACATCAGGTCGGGAATCGATTCTTTTTGGTGATTTTGGCTAGAGAGAGAAAGTAGGATGAGAGAGAGCTAAGTGTTTGTTTTTGATGGTGTATGGAGTTAGTGGAAATGAATGGATTAATGCATAAGTTTGGTTTATATACTATGGGTCATGGGCTTAAGCCCATGGTCTTTTATTCCTTCCTTTCTAATCCAAGTCCATAACCCATATCTATTTAACCCAACACCAGCCTGACTCATAATAACTCATATTTTTATTTTATTAACCGAAACGAGAAAAAGAGAGGTTACAAACGTATAAGTTTAGGCAGCGTGTAAGTGTAAGCAACGCATAAGTACAATCAGCGCGTATGTATGTGTGACCTTTATATGTATATAAACGTATATGTATGTATACCCGTATATGTATATTAAACGTATATGTAAGACTTACACGCTAGAACTACTTATACGCTGGAGACAACTTATACGTCAATGAATACTTATACGTTGAGAACAACTTATACGCCCAATAATAAACTTACACGCCGGTTAATGATTTTACTAAGTAATGTTACTGCACGGTTTTGTCGTCTCGAGTCTTTGTAATTGTCGTTTATAATTTATTATTATTTTAATATAAAAGGGCATTTGAGAAGTTATGACCCATTCATTATGTAAGGCTCATCCGTTAAGGATGTTTAACGACTTAGCTCATTCGTTATTAGTTGTAGTTCATTCGTTAAGGAAGTTTAACGAATTAACCTTAATCGTTATATGTAAATGTCCATTCGTTAAGGATGTTTAACGAATTGACCTCAGTCTTTATATAATAGATCCATTGGTCATGGAATGTTGACGAATGGGGTATAACGAATGTGTCATTCGCTATACCATAGAATAACATATGTAAAGGAATACAAATGAAAGCCATTCATTAGGAGATGTATAACGAATGGCATCTCATCGTCTATATAAGGCTGTTCATGCCTTTGTTAATTTAATTTATATTTAACAGTATATTGTTACTCTGCCAATTTATACTCTCAATACTTCAGCTAACATTATCGATCATTATCGAATACACATGGTATATCACATAATTAGATCCTAGATTTATTCAGTATGCCTAATTCATATTGATTGAAGATCATTTCGGTGTTCAACAAGTGGTCTCGGAGCACCAGGGTAAGATTACGTGTATGGTAAGGTAATTAGAAATGAATTGATTGATAATTCATTAGGGAATTGTTAATTTTAGAATTAAGTTTAAGTTTATCAAATGAATTAACATGTTGAGATCTTAATTGGAGGTTGATTTGAAGGGAATTGAGGTCGAATTTGATATAATAAGGTGTGTGTTTGATGAATTGGATTATTGATTATGTTTGAGATGGTTTTGGGCTGATTTTGAGTATTATACGGAACATGGGATTATGTTCCTTGATTAATTGGATTTTGGTATAGTTTGGAACGATTTGGAGATTGCGGAATGGTTTGAGTGTGTTCGCGTGATTGAGACGAGTTGTTTGAGCTTTTGTTTGGTTAATTTGGTTCAAAATTGACCAATTAATCCATAAGGTTAATTCGTTGGTTTGAAAAGTTGGATCTGGAATTTTTCCAGAATCTGGAAATAATAGTTTGAAGATTTGAAGATAAATAGTCATTCGCTATGTTAGTTTCACTAATTGGTTACGTGAGTGATATTCATTCGTTATCAGATCCTTAACTAATTCGTGACACGTGTTAAGTTTGTTACAACAGAATAACAAACTCATCGTCAATGTTGCTAATTCGTTATTAGTAATATGTCATTCATTCATTCACCATTCACTACTCATTCGTCAACCATTCTCTACTCATTCATCTGCTCATTCATCAACCATTCGCTACTCATTCATCAACCATTCGTTATTTATTCATTCAATCATTCGTCATTCATATATTATCTCATTTGTTAAGCTATTAACTACTAATTCGTTAAACTATTTACTGGTCATTCGTTAAGCTACTGTTCTTCATTCGTTATCATCCATCTTCACTCATTCGCTATTGAATTTTCATTTTAAACCCTTAAGTTTGAACTTGTTAAAATTTGAACTTTTATTTATTTAAAATGGCTGGTTATTATGCATTGGCATCTCAGAATGTATTGATGCAACAAATGTTACATCTTGATGCAGAAATAGGATCTCATTCGAAATGTCCACGTTTTATGAAATTTAATGATTTTTCCAAATAGGAACCACGTTTTCGAGCACATCTTGGGTCTGTGCACCCTGATTGTTCTCAATGTCTTGATGATGTCTACACAATTCCTATGATTGGAAGTGAAAGAGTTTTACTCCAAAAGCTTTTTCTCAGTCCTCGCAAAAGGAAAAGAAAGCTTTAGAGATTGAGACTAAAGCATACACTACTTTGACTATGGCATTACCCAATAATATCTTTCATCAAGTAGGGAGTATTAAGATACGTGCATCATTGTTTCAACAGATCAAGATGAGAAGTATGGGAAATAAGGAAGAAAGCAAGAAAGTGATGTTGAACTTTCAATTTAAAAACTTTAATTTATTAAAAGGTGGGACTGTTGAAGAGATGCTCACTCAATTTAATCATTTGATAGCTGAAATGAACAAGTTGAAGATGGAACCATGTGAATCTGATAAAATTGATACAATAAAGAATGCTTTACCTGTTTCATATTCAACGTTTCTAATGGTGTTGAAAGAAAACAACTATCTCAAGAATGAAGATCTAACAGCCAAGGAATTCATGCAAAAAGTGGAAGATTGAGAATATGATCTGAAATGTCACAAATCTTCAAAGGAAACTCAAGAGCAAACTCTTTATGGAGGTTGTTTTCCTTTGAGTAGTTCTACAACTCCAATTACAGCTTTTCTTACTCAAAGTGCACAAGAGGGATCATCTGGTTATATTGATCCTAATGTATGTTTCATGGCTTCTGGGTTTAATGACAATTCTGGGGGATCTGCTACTACTATTAGCTTCACTTCACCACCAAATGTCAACATGAAGGAAGCTTACTGATGAAGACTATGACCAAATTGATCCAGATGATTTGGAGCTAATGGATCTCAAATGAAATATGGCCATGATTGTTAGAAAGGTGAAGAAGTTTATGCCACGAACTGGTAAAGACTTACCATCTCTAAACAAACGAGTTGGCTTTGACAAATTAAATGTCAAATGTTACAATTGTCAAGAGTTTGGCCATTTTGCCAAAGAATGTGATAAGCCAAAGAAGGAGTATAATGGACCTCGGAATCAAGAAAGAAATTCTGGAAAAAAGTTAATGATTCTCCTGATAAGTCTTCTGGAGGTAGTTCTTCTAAAGCTTCAGGATCACAAGCTATTCTCTCTTTTGAAGGAACTGATTGGACTCAAAGACTGTTGTGCAATGATAATCAAGCAAATCTGGCAATGTTCAAGATGACTGAAAATTCAAGATTCTAGTGGGAAAGAATTGACCTTTGACAACGAGACAGAGTCGTATTCTGATGATTCTTTTCATATGCAACCAACTTTTTTTGCATGAATGGCTAAAATGAAGAGGTTAGTCCTTCTTCCTTTAAATTATCTGAAAATGTGCCTTGTTCTGAATGTGAATCTGTTAAGTCTAGAATTGATTCACTTTAAGATCATAATGATTCACTAATGAAAGAAATTGCTTCAATTAAGGATACATATAGACAACCACTAGACTAACAGATGAAACCTAGGGAGAAAATAGAAGCTTTGTCTATAAGTAACCATGATTTGGAAGCATAATTGTCAGTGAAAATCACCATCAATGATCAACAGTTTCAAGAGATTCTTAAACAGAGAACTAAGATATTTGAACTTTAAAATGAGGTTCTTGATTTGAAAAGTAAGTTAAACAAGTTTCGAAATTCTTTATTTTTGTTAAATGAAATTATTGAGGTATTTGCCAAACAAAAGGGTTCAAAGAATGGTTTGTGATTTTTTGAAGTTCCACCACCTTTTCATAATGATTATACTCCAACTCTATTTGTGGGAAATGAAGTAATTGTTATTGAACTAGTCATTGTTGAAGAAAAACCTAAACCGGTTAAACATGAAAATGTTAACGTTCAATCTTCAACTCAAAAACCTCATATTCAAAGTAACAAGGTCTTTGTTAAAAATGTTGACAAGGTAGTCATTGAGGATGTAATTGAACCAGAAGTTGTGCACAAAAACCAGAACATTCCACGTTCGAATCACATTTAGTGTGAACCTCATGAATTTGAGGAGGCTGTGTATGGTTCAAATGCATCTGAAGTCAAAAATAAAAAATCTGTTAAAGTTATGAATAAGAAATCAGAAAAACCAAAGATTTCTGATGAGGATTTGATGTGTTTCATCAATCTTGTTCCTCCTAAGCCAAACACTGGTCAAGTGTTTAAATTGAAAGGTGTTAGCAAAGTTTTCACTAAGAAAGACATTCCGCTTAATGTTATCAAGCCTGAATTGATAGAAAGCGTCTTTCAAAATGAAACTTCCAAGATACAAGATCTTGAACATGCGTTTGTTAATTCCAAAGCATCAAATACAACAGATCCCTTGGTCAAAGCCAAACAATTATTAAAATCCGCTAGGATAGTTCAATTTGTTAATTCAATTGGAACTAACACTTTACAAAGTTTTTCAAATTGTTCAAATCTTGATTTTTAAATGAAAAAGAAATATGTTACATTTGATGATTTGGACAAGAGAAATGTTCATCAATCTTCTATTACACAAGTTTCTACCAAACCACAACGTGAGCGTATTTATGTGAGAACATGTTTTCTTTGCGGTGAACAAGGTCATGTTGTTAGAAGTTGCAGAATGAAGAAATCATAGAATGTTCATCCATTTATCAAGGAACAAGACAAACATGTTCCTGTGATTAAAGAGATTCTAAAAGGACCTATGTTTTGTGATGATGATAAAACTCACATCATGTTTTCAAATGTGAATCCTCGCAAAGTGATTCATGTTAGTGAAAATTCGAGTAATTTAAAACCCAAACTTGTTCCTACGAAACCAATTTGCAAAAATGTGAACACAAATGTAGTTCAAACTGCATATTTTAGACGAAAGTTGAAAAGACCTGTGACTTACTCACAAATAGCTAAACAACATTTGGATTCAATCAAGGTTAAAACTTCAAATGAAATTAAATAGGTGCCCAAGATTGAGGCCTAGGCTGCCTTTTTTAACTAATCATTTTTCATCTATGTGCAGAGTTCATCCAAGACTATATGTGGTGAAAACTGAATCATGGATAGTGGATGCTCTCGTCATATTACCGACAACATTAACCTCTTATCAAATGTCAAAAATATTCAAGGAGGGTATGTAGCTTTTGCGGGTAATTCGGGTGGAATGATTACAAAAGAAGGAGATGTTTCGAATGGGAGTATCACATTCGTGAAAGTAAATTATTGTGATAAATTGGATCACAATTTGTTGAGCGTGTCTCAAATTTGTGATAAGAAGTATACCACTGTATTTAATGATAAGGAGTGCATAATACATAAACCAGGATATGTCATTCCAGAAGTCATGGTTGTTATGTGATCTCCTCGGTCTAATGATATTTATGTTCTAAACATGACTTCTAAGGCAACCACTTCTGTTGAAACGTGTTTGTCTCAAAAGCAACTGAGAAACACTCGATTATGTTGCACAAGCGTATGGGTCACATTCATGTAAGAAATATGAACTATCTTATGGCTAATGATTTAGTTGATGGAGTTTCCTTGAAACACTTCAAACTGACCGATCACTATGTTGCCTGCAAAAAGGGCAAATAGAAAAAGAAGTTACACCCGTCTATGTTAATTATTTCCATTGATACTCCTTTGGAACGACTTCATATGGACCTGTTTGGTACTGTGAATCGTGTGAGTATTGCCGGAGATTAGTATTGTCTAGTTGTCACTGATGACTATTCAAGATATTCATGGGTGTTATTTATGAGTTCAAAAGATCAGACACCTATTCTTGTTCAAAATATTATCAAAAAGATCGAATCAATGTATAAACATAAAGTGAGACGTATTCGAAGTGATAACGGTACGGAGTTCAAAAACACTGTATTGGATTTCCTTTGTATTCAGAAAGAAATTAATCGAGAATACAGTGCTCCATATGTACCTCAACAGAATGGTTTTGCGGAAAGAAAGAACCGAACACTTATTGAAGCTTCACGAACAATGCTGGCAGATTCCAAGCTTCCTGTTCAATTCTAAAATGAGGTTGTGAATACTGCTTGCAACACGCTTAACCGTGTTCTGACTATGAAGAAGATACAAAAGACAAGTTATGAGTTTCTGAATAAAAGAAAACCTAATTTAAAGTATTTGAAGCCATTTGGGTATCCTTGTACTATGTTGAAGAAAGAAGCAGGCAAATTCGAAGAAAAAGCAATTGAAGGTTATTTCATGGGTTATGCATCACCTAAGAAGCTTGTATTTAATTTTACTTCGGGTTGTGTTGAAGAGTGGTACAATGTCGATTGTCAACGATACACCACTCCTCCTGCTGGCAAAGGGCTTGATTGGATGTTCGACTATGAAAGTTTATTTATTTCATTTACTCAAATAGTTTATCAACGTGATGAAGATTTGGTACGTGCTTACCTAGAAGATCAATTTCTACCTCTAAGGAATTCTAGTACTAATTATGATGATGTTCCACAAGATGATCTTCCTGATACATCTGAAGTGATCTCTATCTCGTCAGATGATGGTCATTTTGTTGATTCTTCTTCAGCTCCATTTCCTGAAAGTCATGAGATTGGTGAATCGTCTCATGATGCTGAAGAGAATCTGAATAATTTAGCTGATAATGTTGTTGTTCCTGAGAATCCGACCCTTCGGATTCATACTTACCATCCTTAGGACAACATCATTGGTGATCTTGATGTCGG
The DNA here is from genome assembly GCF_021521415.1 of Bidens hawaiensis. Classification (NCBI taxonomy): domain Eukaryota; kingdom Viridiplantae; phylum Streptophyta; class Magnoliopsida; order Asterales; family Asteraceae; genus Bidens; species Bidens hawaiensis. The sequence goes on along the minus strand of NW_027492130.1, from coordinate 330,023 downwards.
TGTGCAAACACGTCATCAGGTTGCTACTTCAAATGATGTTAATATATTGTGTGCGCATGCCGATACGCACTCATCGAGAATCATGAATCTCGCAAAATACACTTGCTTTTTATCTTAAATGGAACCAACGAGTGTTCGTATGGCGCTTGAAGATCCATCATGGCTAGAAGCAATGCAAGAAGAGTTGCAACAGCTTCATCGACTGGGTGTTTGGGATCTCATTGTCAAGCCTGTTTGAGTTAAAAACCAATTCCAACGAAATGAGTATTTAAGTGCAAGAAAGATGATCATGGAGTTATTGTCATAAATAAAGCACGATTTGTTGTTCAAGGCTTTCAACAGCAAGAAGGCATAGATTACACGGCAGTATATTCTCCACTAGCTCGATTGGAAGCTATACGCATATTTTTGGCCTATGCAGCTTTCAAAATTATTAAGGTTTATCAAATGGATGTCAAGAGTGTGTTTCTAAATGGGGAAATTCGTGAAGAAGTATTTGTGTTACAGCCTCCTGATTTTGAAGATCTAGATTATCAAGACCGTGTTTATCGATTAAACAAGGCTCTGTATGGTCTACACCAAACCCCGAGAGCTTGGTACGGCACACTTGCTGACCATCTTACCGATAATGGCTTCAAATGAGGAACTGTGGACTACACTCTCTTTTACAAGAATATTGGTGATGATTTGCTCCTTGTCCAAATATATGTCGATGACATCATATTTGGTTCAACAAACGACAAGTTGTGTAAGGAATTTGAGAAGTCGATGCAGACAAAATTTGAAATGAGATCGATGGGGGGAGATGATTTCTTCTTAGAGTTGCAGGTTCATCAGTCTGACACGGAAACTTTTATTCATCAGACAAAATATGTGAACGATGTCTTGAGCCGATTCAAGATAAGTGCCAGAAAAATCCCTTCGACGCTTCTTCCCGTGGGTCACAATTTTTCACCGGATGAATTGGAGGATACCGTTGATCCAACCCTTTATAGAGCAATGATTGGTTCTATAATGTATTTAACTATTTCTCATCCTGATATCATGTTTGTTGTTTGTTTGTATGCCAGGTATCAATCGAGTCCCCGAGTGACTCATCTGGCGGCGGTTAAACGTATACTTCACTATCTGAGGGGTAATCCTGACACCGGGTTATGGTATCCTAAGGATGATAGCGTTGAACTTACTGCGTTTTCCGATTCCGATTATGGAGGATGCCTGATCAATTTCAAATCTACTACAACGGGTTGTCAATTTCTAGTGTTGGGTCAATAGTTTGACCCAAATGAGGAGATTTGACCTAAACGAAGTATATGGAAGATTGGAATCTTCTCAACCTCCTCAGAAACTGCTAAGTATTGAATCCGAGCACACCTTGGAACTCCGAGCAAGCTTTTACTTAGCCGAGTACGAGATTTTGCCTCCCGGGCAAGGTTTACTTCAAATAGTCTTCTTAAGTGGATATCCGAGTAAGGTATGCTAATTAGTGATTTCCCGAGTAAGGATCACTGATTTGGCATCACCGAGCAAGGTTCACTTTGTCAAGCAGGGTTGTTCTTCAAGACCAAGTATTTTACTCATCCGAGTAAGGTTTGGTTAACCAAGTCCATGAAGCCAAGTGATTGGAAGACCGGGCAAGGTATTCTTTAATAATTATGGTCCGAGTATACTTGATTAGTTAATGAAATATCTCTAAGTTATATCGAGTAAGGTTCTGCTCAAGTAAGGTATGTACTCCCGAGTACGCCTTATCAACAAGTTATTCAATGACAATGAGCCGAACAGGACCATAGAAGAACAAGGTTGCTCGTAAGGATTTGTCGGGCAAAGTTTGATAAGTTCAAGAAGATTGAAGTCTACTCAGTGAATATTTTACTTGGTAAAATATTCTTTAAGTAAAGTCTACCCGGAAACTGATCCCGAGTACACTTCTATATTTACCAAGTCTGAAGGAAGGCCGAGTACACTGCGTACTCGGAGACTAAAGATTAATGAAAAGCCTACCCGGAAGACTTGTTTTACACTTAACTTATTTTGAATATGTAATTTGAATACGTATGATTGTATTTAGGGTTTCTAGAAGGAATGACAGCTGTCCTAGGTTGGCAGGCCTATAAATAGAATATTTAGGGCACACCGCCAAAGAGAGGCAGATGGACACATGATACGGATAACACCGACACATTAATTGATAATATTTTGTGTGTGCCGGCTGTCCTAGGATTCCTTATAAAACCCTAAGTCGATTACCCTGTTTGTATGATTAACATTATATAAATGGAAATCTTTTGAGTGAATCCTGTGTGTGCCATCTATCTTTGAATATTTATTGCAACCGTATGTTTGTTATTGATTCCGCCTTTAACAAACGGTCATCTTTCTAAATATAGTAACCCGTTATTAACTCTCTTGTCAACACGATTAATTTTGTGTGAGTTATGACATGATTGATTAAGATCCGAGCTGAATCAACCATATGAAGGGACCTGACATCTAGGAAGCCGTCTTATTTCCTGGCAGTGTAAGAAACAGACAACAGTCTCTACTTCAACCGCGGAAGCAGAGTATGTGGCAACCTCGAGTTGTTGTTCACAGGTTCTTTGGATCCATAACACTTGCAGGATTATGGTTTAAAGTTTCTTGATACTCCCATTTTTATTTGATAACTCTGCTGCTATTAGTATCATCAAGAACCCCGTGCACCACTCTAAGAAAAAACATAAGGAATTCGATATCATTTTATCCGTGATTGCTTTGAAAAAAATTGATTGATATTGAAAAGGTGCACACGGATTTTCAGAATGCTGATCTGTTTACCAAACCTTTTGACAAAACGCGTTTTAATTTTTTTCTTGGTTTAAACAGATTGAAAACTCTTGCTGATATCCTTAAGCTAGGGTAATTATCTTTATTTTTGTTTTGTTTACTTTAATTTGCTTATTTTTATGTTTTGGGTTTTGGGGGAGAAAATGGAAAAATACAAAAATATTATGATTTCTGTACGTATAGAGAAAATCCAAATACATTTAAAAATTTGAAAAGTAAAAAACATTGTGATTTTTGTATGTATAGAGAAAAAGCAAAAACACTCAAATATTTCAAAAATGTCAAAAATATTTTGCACCTTCTCGCTTAATATTAAGCCAGTTACTCAGATTTAAAGGAAATACACTTGTATAAGTTTGGTACTGACCTTTACTTGAAGATATACGGGACAGCCATTTACCTGAAAATGAAAAGTACTTGGGGCGATTGTTGTGTGTTTTTATTTAATTCTCTCACTGAAAATCATGTCGGTTATTTAAGTTTGTGGAACATGTTTGCCTGTTTGGTCCTGTTATCTGCTTATAGATTTATAGGATAGCCGTTTATCTATAAACTGAAAGTGACTGGTGCGATTGAATTTATATGCTCCTCAAAAATAAGTTTGGAAGCAAAAAAGAGAAACTGATAGTACACTGATCATCTGGTCCTATATCCAGAAAGAAATAAGTTCAAAAGGTTAAATGCTTAATTGCATTGGTGCATTTATAGGTCTGAAATAAGCTGTTAAGGTAAAGTATGTGATATAAACATAAAGAAATGCCAAATTGAAAAAGGTGTTCGTCTCTTCCAATAATTCTCGATAATGATGGTAGAAATGTAATAGCCTATCATACTCAAGCCTTTTGTTTGTCTGATCACCAAAAAAAAAATTCAAAATTAAATGCATCCGGTTTCCAGACACTGAGAATCTTTATGTGGCTTAATCATCTGGGTATTCATAAGAATGAATATATCTAATGCTTTTAGAGCAAACCCAAAGTCATTAAACTTAATCACTACTGTACAATCGTACAATCTAATTACTGGCTTGATCAAAATCCAATTTTTGTCATACATTATTCCTCCCTTGTGCGCATCTCAATACCAATAAGAAACGGACCATAGGGGATACAATGAATGTAAGCCTACAGATGAACTCGTGCATATCATTACCAGTAAAGGAAGATTGGTGTATCGCTTAATAATAAGTATATATAAAAGTCCTAATTTTGATCAGCAACATAAGGTTTAAGTCAAATTGGGGTGATGTGGTAAAAGTCAAATTAAGCTTGAACCGAGGTTATTGGCTGATAGCTTCTGATATTCTATGCTTTAATTGATTCTTAAATCATATCACAAAAATACTTGAAGGTTTGTTACAAGATTTAAGTAGACATCAATGACCGACTTAACATCAGTCATAATAGCGCTGAAATATAAAACTGCGATGGAAGGACAATCTGGTCAATATGATTCTCTGCTTAAACTCGCAAAAATATGTACTGCTTTTGTAGAATAGTTTTCATATTTGTTTCATTTATTTACTCTTTTATTTGATAATATTCAAAAAAAATCCAAAAATATTATATTTTCTATTTTTGTTTTCTATTTTGTTTTTCAATTTTTGAGCTAAATGGTAAATTTTTGAAAAGAAAATACCAAAAATATTTTATAAATTTTATTTAATTCTTTTATATTATTTGTTCTTTAACTTATGTGTTTTGAACGCAAAACACATTAAGGTATTGCATCTTACTCCGACTGGTAAGATTTTTAAGGTAAAGTTCATCGGGACCCGGGTTTCGATGCCTTACTTAATACTTGTAATTTAAAATGAAAAATTTTTTATTTTTAATTGATTAATTTAATGGTTATTCGCTATGAGAAAGCATAACGAATAGATTCCATTCGCTATCAATATGGATAATCAATGAAGGTCAATTATATGTTAATTTGGATAACGAATCAGTCTATTCGTTATCATTATTCTCTTCCGCTACATTCATAACGAATGACCACATTCGTCATCAGTATTGATTAAGAATGTAGAATGAATCTGAGTTGATTCGTCATTTATCATTCATTCGCTAACAGGGATAACGAATGAATAAACGAATATGGTTCATTCGTTAATTTTGAATTAACGAATGGACTTATTCGTTTGTCTTGGGAAGTGTGCAAGGCTTTGATATTTATTAAACAGTATATGAATGAATCACTCATTTGTTCATCTTGATTTTCACAGAAACCTAGGCAAACTCTTGCAAATTTTTCTCAGAATCTCGACCTTCACTAAATCACGTTTGGATCATTGTTTCAGATTTGCAAGGTAATGGCGATCACAACGTAATAAAATTTGTCAAAATCCTTGGACGAATCATTCATCAATTAATCGGTTCTTGTATCGGGTTTAACTTATGAACAAAAACCATTGTTCTAATGAGTATTAACCTAAATGGTTGTATAGAATGGATTATCGATGACATTGCGAGTCCATTCGTGTTTAACTTATGTTGATACATCATCATACATGGCCTAATTGAATTTTCATAATACATTTTGACCTTGACTAGTTGGAGTCAAAGTTAATTATCATTGTGTTCTTTAGTTACAGACAACGAACGGACATTCATTCGTTCTTCGGATCCATTCGTTAAGATTAAATAATAAATCAGTTCATTTGTGTATTCTGATAACGAATGAACTCACATTCGTCATGATTGATTCGTTATTCAGTCATGATTGATTCGTTATCAATCATTCGTTACCATTGTCATAATGAATCAGGTCATTCGTTATAATGAATAACCTCATTCGTCATGACGAATGAACTAACATTTGAATAATAACGAATGACACTTATTAATTATTTTCAAAATTAAACTTTTAATTCTTAAATAATTTAATCAGTAATGTTCATTTTTACTAATTCTCCGGTTTATGTATTTTCATAAATGGCATATGAAATTGTACAAGAGGCTCCGGTTGTTGATGAATAGCAAGTTCAGCAGCAAAAGGATCCTGAGATCCCGCTCCTGCCTTTTGACAAAAGCACAACATATGAGCTTTTGTTCAAGATAACTTTGTCGTTCAGGACGTATTCGGAGATATTATAGCTTTCTTACAACGATCTCCGATACACTATGCCATTAATGATGACGTACCGATTCACTTCAGCCTTATTCGTCCTTTCTGGAACTCGGCACATTATGTAGAGCCGGAGATTCATATTGTCGCGGAGGTCAAAAACAAGCCGATTGTTATATCTCCTGGGGTTATCCGACGAGTGCTGAGATTTATAGATAGCATGGATATTCCATGCTAGTTTTACAAGCCGTTGATACGTGGATTGTTTCGACATCTATTTTATTCAGGAGACCTTGAACGTCCCCAGTATAACAAGGCGTACTTGTGCGCTCCGTAGAAGTACCTATTACATGTTCTTATACATTGCCTTGGGGGCACAAGGGTGGACACGATGAATGCCAGATTATGCTACAATCGGAATTTGTAACTCTTATTTTGAACAAGCCATTCAACTTTTCCGAGCTTATATTCTATCATCTCAAGGAGACCTGCTTGCTCAAGAATCATCGGAGCAAAATCTTGATGTATCCACGCTTTATTCAGCTGATCATTCAGGATTTAATTCCTGAACTGGAGATTGATCGGACATTGAAAGATGATGTGTTGAAGTTGGAACACATGAACGTGGACACGATGAAGAGGATGGAGACCTACAGGAATAAAGACCCGGAGGATTTTCCAAGAACCAAATACCTTATTGGTCACGTGGCGAATCAGCATATGTATGTCCTTCTGATGATCGTTTGATTCACAACAACTCAGATTCTGAACGAGAAGAAGGACCGGGTGGTAATGACAGTGGAGATGGTGGCCATGGGGTGATAGACGGCATGTTGACATTGAGGCAGCAAGCTCACAGGCTGCTCAACGAAAGCGAAAGAGCAAAGAGATAGCAAAAGATCAACCACCCAAACGTCATGATAGGCACAGATCTGGTGTGGAGATTGGTCCACAAGTGACAAGGTCGTCCGTTTCTCAAAGTTCGGTGGTGTCGCTTACTACTAGCACCCCGGCACTCACATTGACGACTAAGATCATTTCAGATCCAAGGCTTGGCAAAATTCCTCATTATGTGCTATTTCCCTTGGATGTCTCATTTATGAGAATCAACCATCCACAGGGTCCAGTGCAGCCTGTACCGGCTTCGCTTCATGGTTTGTCCCTACCCATCAGATTGACATGCTTATGAGTCTGATTCACTTATACGAAAATCAAATGTCGGCTGATCGTCAAGCTCAAGAATAGATGATGACAAATCAACGTCGTTTGATGGGGTATGTATCATATTTCCAAAGGAAACAAAAGAGTTGCGTGAGATTGTAGCGGCTCAGAGGTAAAGATCAAGGAGCAGGAGGATCTCATTCTTCAGCTAACATGTAAGGATGATGCTTTGAGGAAGCTGAAGAATGATAATGATGACAAATATCCTGATTCTTCGGGTAAGTGAGCCCAAACAAGCTCACGGCTCATTTTCTGGGGCTTGTACTAGTGTGGTGGTGGTGAAGGCAATCATCGACAGATAGTTGTCTATCCGGACTCGATAAATGTTCAAACTATCGAGTCGATCAAAGCCAACACTATCTTATTTATAGATTTTGAAAAAGGGGTAGTGATGAGTACTACCAATGCAGACGAGACTGAAGAAGGAAAATCCTTCGATTATCCCCTGACTCGCGAACAGATTTCACTATTATTAGGGCTAAACGATGAAGAGTTAGACGCGTTGGAGGCTGAGGAAGATGTGGAAGTGGTTAATGATGATGAGGTGCTGCTTGATGCGAGTATTCCACACGGGAATACGTCATTTATCTATGAAGATGAGGAGATCGAGATCAAAGATGTCACAGTAGAGGAATACCCTAATCTATGTCATTGTTCAAATGTTGATCAGGGTGTTCCCACATTTACTGAAGATTATGTTAAAGCTGTTGAAGATCATCTGTTGAAGACTACAAAAAAGATAGAGAAGATGCCTAAAAGAGAGTCTGATCCCTTTGAAGCTGACATTTTGGGCTAGTTCGTGAACTACAGCAAACGAGCCCGTAATATTATTGAAGCTTACAGGTACGTCAATCAAGAATAACAACTGGATGTTGCTACACGAGCTAAAGCAAATAAGAAGACTGCATTTAAAGTCGTGCAAACAGTTAAAGGTGATATTGTTTCATGGTTGTACTAGTCTGAATTGAAGGTGAGTATAATCAAGTGGGATAACGGTGTTCAGTATTTTCAATATATCACTAATGTTCTCTCACTGTTGAGGTGGGATGTGCGGACGCTCGCCAATAGGCCGTTTATAAATCGTGGTGAAGATCGATTAGCAAAATGGTTTCACCAACATCTGCTCTTCGAGGTCAACCATGGATTTAAATTCTTAGTCACAAGTCCCAACCCTTAAGTACATTGATGAAATTGATCCTCGTACGGGTTGGAGGAAACTTTTCCTTAAAGTTAAACCACCTAAGACCATGAAACGTGTACTGGTGAAGACTTTTCGGTAGAGTCTTCGCCTATCGTCTAATCGATGGTACTACGATAATCGGACGGGCGAGACAGTCATTGTGCTGGGAAAAGGCTTGAGACCAGCTTCATATGAGTCATTGATCCGATGTGGCTCGTTAACTTATCAGAGACCGACAATGACGTATTATATAACAAGATTTTGATTGAACGTCAAAAAGACTATGATCGAGCTATGCAATTCCAACGTGTCATGCGTGTGTGTCACGCGTTTGGGATTCATAGTTTTCTAGATTGGAAGACGAAGAGGTTCAAGTAATTTAAAGACAAAGAGCTCAAGACGATGGGGGGTTTGTTAGTGCACGGTTTTGTTGTCTTGAGTCTTTGTAATAGTCTTTTGTAATTTATTATTATTTTATGTAAAAGGGCATTTGAGTACTTATGACCCATTCATTATGTAAGGCTCATTCGTGAAGGATGTTTAACAAATGAGCCCATTCGTTATTAACTATAGTTCATTCGTAAAAGGATGTTTAACGAATAAACCTTAATCATTATATGTAAATGTCCATTCGTTAAGGATGTTTAACAAATGGACCTCAGTCGTTATGTATTAGATCCATTCGTCATGGAATGTTGACGAATGGGGTATAGCGAATGAGTCATTCTCTATACCATAGAATAACGTATTTAAAGGAAGACGAATGAAGGCCATTCATTACGGGATGTGTAACGAATGGCATCTCATCGTCGATATAAGGATGTTCATGCCTTTGTTAATTTAAGTGTTGTCTAACAGTATATCGTTACTCTGCCAATTTATACTCTCAATACTTCAACTAACATTATCGATCATTATCTAATACACAACGTATATCACATTACTAGATCCTAGATTTAATCAATATGCCTAATTCGTATTGATTGAAGATTATTTCGATGTTCAACAAATAAACGAAAGATAAATAACGTATACGTACATAAATGACAGATATGGACTTATATGATAATTGAGCTAAAGATAACTAAATAATTAATAATGAAAGGTAACGTTTAAAATGAAGATTTGATATGACTAAGTAATTGTACTTCAGTTTTTTGTTGAGATTTTAGTAAAGACTTATTAATGAAAATAATTTTTTTAGTAAAGATTTGATTTGACTAAATAATTGAACTTCAGCTTAACCCCAGCCAGGGTCTCTACCCCTTGGACCCTGCTAGGGGCCGCCGCCCCTAGAACTCACTGCCCTCGGACCCCCGTAGCTAGGGGTTACAATAACCTAGAAATATGATATGGATAGGGCTAGTTAATTGACACATGTAATTGTTATACAGTTAGCCACACCCAATTAAGGAAAGGAGTTACCATAAACACTGAAAGGAATCGCTTACAGGTGAGTTTGTAGCCCCATTTCTTTGATATGTTTTTGGGGCTGTGTGCATACTCGATGTGATTAGTTAATACACTTACCTTTAAGTGGTAAGTGTATTGTTGGGTGGAGATTTTTTATCCTCAGGATGAGCTACGATTCAAGGATTCTGAGATATCCTGCCAACGCGAATATTCTGAGGATGATATTTGACTAATTCAATTGTCCTATATTACTTATATTTGTTTTGCAGATAAGATCACGTGATAAATATGCTAATTTGAATTTGGACTTACAACGGCTAATGCTTGGACTTCGTCAATTAGAACGTGAGAAAGCAATGGATTATGGAAGAAATAGTCTAGGGTTTCCGGATTATTCGGGATAACATTTGTAACCTTTTTTCTTATATAAATGAGCTGATAATATCATTAGAACACACACCTTCACTTACCTAGATACTAGCATACACTATAACACATAGTTTACGATCACTTATCAGCTCCACCACTTGTAACCACCATTTTATTATTAATAAAAGTGACGGTGATAGTTTTCACCGTCCGGGGGTTTTTTATGCCGGAGATTATCATAATGAAGGGCTTTTTCCCTCGTAATCAAATCACGGTGTTCATTCGTTTTACCATCAAGCACTCTACCTCACGTACTAATTTGATCAAAATTACTTTGTTAATTTTTGACCGAAACAATTTGGCACCCACCGTGGGGCAAACGGTGCTTTGATCATTATCAACTCTCAAACTAAACCCTACTTTCAACATCCACAACATGTCTTCCCAACCGAAAATTGTTTCTTCTTCTGTCGCTGCTTCGGATTCCTCTGTGAGGCCTTCTATACCGCCTCTCCTGCTGGTGGTATTCCAAAGAAACCTGACAACACTCAGAAGAAAGCCGCCACTCCGGTGTTCGCGGGAACGAGACCATCTCCCCAGGACCCATTATGGAATCTAATAATGAACTTTTGTCCATATATAAGCGATTACATGAACAGATGGATCGCCAGAACAAGACTAAACAGATGTTGGTGAAGGAACTGGAAGATATTAGAAAAGCCAAGAAGCCGGCGGAAGAATTCACACCATTAATCCCGAGATCTTCGAATTTCACTCCTCTAGGATCCTCAGGATTGGTGCATCCAGAGTCAACCACGGCGTACAACCCAGGATCCTCACTCTTCCAGCACTCAGGGTCTGCAGGACTGTACACATCCGGATCCCAAGGATACTTACATGAATCCTTTGCTAGGCCATTTAAACATGCAGGATCCTCTGGATTGTCGCAGCAGGGAGGATCCTCACGTCCTTATCAGCAGGCGTTATCCTCAGGATTATCGCAGTAGGGAGGACTCACAGGATCGTTCCAGCAGTCCGGACCTTCAGGATTGTCCCACCATACAGGATCCTCAGGTCCTTATCAGCAGGTGGTATTCTCAGGATTTCCGCAACAGGCAGGATTCTCAGGAGTGTCTCCATCAGGGTTCTTCAATCCTCAACAACCATTTGCTCAGACTCAGCAGTTTGCAGGATCCCCTGAAGTGCACCAGGAAGACTTTATCCCGATGCAGGCTAACACTTCGGCCACTCCATTTGTCACTCCATGAAATACTATGTTTGGGAATGCCAGCTACAACACCCAGACCGTTCCTCATAATATTAATCAGGGTAACACTTTCAATACAATTCCGTTTAATGCTAATCAAGGATTTTTGCAGGATGCAGGCATAAGTTCAAGTTTAGCCCGACAATTACAGAAGCTTAAGGAAATGATATCAAATGTTCCTGGTGTAATCTGCCCCATAACTGAAGTTCCCACTGATAGTCACAGAATATCCCGATTTATTCCATCGATTGGTGATGTACATATTCCAAAACGGTTTCAAACCCCAAATATGAAACAGTATGATGGTTCAACGGATCCTGACAAACACGTTTCACAGTATAGAGAGCGTATGTTGATCAACCCAATCCCTGTGTAAATCAAGGAAGCATGTCTTTGCAAGGGGTTTGGATATACCTTGACAGGAGCAGCCATGAAATGGCTACTGAGTATTCCTCCTAATACTATCACTTCCTTTCCTCATTTAATTAACTTGTTCAATAACCATTTTTCTTGCAGTAGAACATTTGAGAAAATGTCAGGTGATCTTTACAGGGTTACCCAGAATCCTGGGGAATCCTTGAGAGATTTTATTACCAGGTTTAGCAAGGAGTCACTGGAAATTCCAAATCTAAACCCGACTTCGGCAGTGGAAGCTCTTAAGTTGGGGTTAGAAAACGGCTCCTCTTTCTATTATGATCTTGTTATGACTCCATGCAGGTCATTAGACGAAGCAAGAAACAGAGCTCTGAGGTTTATCAGGCTAGAAGATGATAAGAAAAACTATAAGATCAGTATCCCGAAATACGATCAGACGAAAAGGAAGGCCGAATCCCCGGGAAAATCATATAGATAAAAGCCTTACTACAAGCCTAATAACCTCAGGATCAATGCAGTAGATGATGAGGATGATGAAGAATATCCTAAAATTTCTAAATATTGTTTTTCTGTTGATATTGGTGGATTAATGTGTGCCATGCAGGATTTAGGTGAGAAAGCCAGATGGCCAAAGAATATGGAAAAACAAGGAGCCTACAAAGACAAATCAAAGTGGTGTGCCTTCCACGAAGACTTTGGGCACTTGGCTGATGATTGCATTGCACTCAGAAGAGAGATTAGTTATCTTCTCAGCAAAGGCCACTTGAAAGAGCTACATGGCCGGAAGAAGGGAAAGGAACAAAATCCTAAAAATACTCCTGAAAAGGCGACTCCTCCACCAACAAAATCCTAAAAATACTCCTGAAAGAGCTACATGGCCGGAAGAAGGGAAAGGAACAATTATGTTCATATCCGAAGGATCTGACATATGTGGAACCTCTTATTCTGCTGCAAAAAGAAATGTTGATCAAAGGAAGTTAGAAGTGGCTGACAGACCAACAAAGACATCCATTCTCACTCAAGCAAAGACCATGACCTTCGATGAAAGCGATAGAGTCGACATTCAGGATCCTCACCATGATAGTTTGGTAATAACATTATATGTGGCTAACCACTATGTGCGCAGGATCCTCGTAGATGGTGGAAGCTTTGTCAACATTATTCAATTAGATGTGCTGAGAAAGATGAACATTCCTGAGGATGAGATCGTTCCCAGTTCCTCAGTATTGGTTGGATTCAGCGGAGAGACTAAGAGCACTATTGGGGAAATAAAACTCCCAGTATACGTCGAAGGGGTAAATAAAATACAAAAATTTTGTGTTATTGACTGTTTGTCTTGTTGCAATATTATATTAGGCAGGCCCTGGATACACGACATAAAATCAGTCCCCTCCACCTATCACCAATGTGTGAAACTCCCAAGTCCGTGGTTAGTTATCAAAATCATCAGCAATCAAAAAGATGCAAAGAATTGCTACACCTCTTCTATGAAATGTACTGCCAAACCCCAGCAGGCGTAGCAATTACAGAAGCTAGCACGAGACGTAATGGAGGCCAGGGAACAAGAAATCAAAGAAGTACTTCCTTATCCCGAGGATCCTGAAGTCAAAGTGCTGATGGGAACGAGTATTCCTGAGGATATTGAGTTGAAATTGCTCGATTTCCTCAAGTCGAGACTGTCAACATTTGCATGGAAACATGAAGATATGACAGGTATTTCCAAAGATATTATAACACATAAACTTAGAATTGATAATTCTTTCAAGCCAATCCATCAAAAGAGAAGAAAGTTTGCACCTGAGAGAAACACAATTATCCAAGAAGAAGTTGAAAGACTTTTGAAGGCTAATATGATTAGGGAAGTCCAATATCCCCGATGGTTAGAAAATGTGGTGGTTGTGCAGAAAAAGAATGGAAAATGGAGAGTTTGTGTGGATTTCACAGATTTGAATAAGGCTTGTCCTAAAGATCCATTCCCTCTACCACACATCGATTCAATGTTAGATGCTACAGCCGGCCACGAGATGCTGACATTTATGGATGCATCCTCAGGATTTTAGCAAATCCAAATGGAGCCCTCAGATCAAGAAGACACAGCCTTCATGACCCCCACATGTATTTATTGTTATATTGCTATGCCCTTTGGACTTAGAAATGCAGGTGCAACCTATCAGAGGTTAGTTAACATGATGTTCAAAGAGCAACTGGGGGACAAGATGGAGGTTTATATTGATGATATGGTGGTGAAGTCCAAGAAAGCTGAGGATCACCTCCAGGATCTCAAGACTGCATTTGATATCCTCGACAAATATAATATGAATCTAAATCCTGCAAAGTGCCATTTCGGAGTGAAGGCTGGCAAATTCTTAGGATACATGGTCACCAAAAGGGGAATAGAGGCGAGTCCAGAGCAGATAGAAGCTATCCTGAATATGAAATCCCCAGCATCAGTCAAAGAAGTTCAAAGGCTAACTGGCAGGATAGCGGCACTCAACAGATTCATATCCAAATCCTCAGAAAAGTGCAAAGAATTTTATGATATCCTGAGGAAAAACAAAAGGTTCGAGTGGACCAGTAAGCATGAGGAAGGTTTAATGTCCTTAAAAGCTTATCTTTCCTCTGCTCCTCTACTGGTAAAACCGGAAGAAGGTGAACCTCTATCTCTATATTTAGTTGTATCAAATAATGCTGTGAGTGCAGTTTTAGCCAAAGATCTCGATGGTCAACAACATCCCATCTATTGTGTAAGTAAAAGTCTATTGGATGCTGAAACCATGTATTCTTATCTTGAGAAATTAATTTAGCACTTATTATGGCATCTACTAAACTTAGACATTATTTTGAAACTCATCCAATTATTTTTTAAAACTAATTACACTATTAAGTCTGTTTTGAGAAAACCAAAAATGTAAGGTAGGATGGCAAAATGGGTTGTAAAGCTGAGTGCATATGATATAGCATATGAACCCAGGACTGCCATCAAATCCCAGACATTAGCAGACTTTGTGGCTGATTTCACCAGTGAACTTAAAGAAGAAGCAGACTTGGAAGTCCAACAACTTGAAGAAACCAGAGATAAGTGGACTCTATACACTGATGGTGCTTCAAATGTTAAAGGAACAGGTCTCGGGATCCTGCTGAAATCGCCACAGGGGGACATTATACCTCAATCCATATCCTACGGATTCCAAGCCACAAACAATGAGGCAGAATAAGAAGCTTTGATAGCAGGATTACAACTAGCAATCGACATGAAAATCAGGTTTATTCAAGTACATGTTGATTCATTATTATTAACTAATCATTTTAATGGTTCGTATACTGTTAGAGGAGAAAAACTAATGAAATACTTAGAGCTAGTAAAAAAACAGGCTTAATGTTTCGAGATGTTTGATATTTCACAGGTACCTAGAGAAGAGAATGTTGAAGCAGATGCCCTAGCATACTTAGCTTCATCCTTCAGAATACCGGAAGGTGTCAAGATTCCCATCATACATATCCTGAGCCCAGCAATAGAAGAACAAGGTGTCAATGAAATATCAGAAGATGGTGAAGATATGAGAATTAAGAATCCTGAGGATAATGAAAATTCTTGGATTATCCCGATCAGAAGATATATCCAGGATGGACTTATCCCCAAGGATGAAAACCCAAGAGCTTTTCGCACAAAGGTAATCCCATATACTATAATGAATAATGTATTATATAGAAAATCTCTTGTAAGACCATATCTTAGGTACTTGGAGAAGGCAGAAGCTCAAGAAGTTCTTCAGGATATCCACGAAGGAGATTGCGGGAATCACACTGTGGGGCAGAGCGTTATTCTCCAAAATCCTGAGAACAGGATATTTCTGGCCAATGATGAAGAGAGATGCTATGAATTATTCTCAAAAATGTGATGCATGCCGAAGACATAGCAACATTCTGCACCAACCAGCAGAACCATTGTATTCTATTGTATCCCCTTGGTCTTTCATGAAGTGGGGTATGGATATTGTGGGAAAGCTACCAATAGATTATTTCTCGAAGTGGATTGAGGCTGAGTCTTTTGTTCATGTCAGAGAGAAAGAAGTTATCTCATTCATCAAGCGCAATATTCTGACAAGATTTGAAATCCCGGCAGAGATAGTGTGTGACAATGGTTCGCAGTTCATCGGTAAGAGAACCACCAACTTCTGTGCCAGTTGGGGAATCAAAATGATCACTTCAACACATGTCCATCCTCAGGCTAACGGACAGGCCGAATCAAGCAACAAAATCATCATCAATAACCTGAAGAAAAAGTTGAGGTCTAAAAAAGGAAAGTGGCCTTTCAGAATACTAATATCCTGCAGATGGAAAGCTCGCACCAAAATGGGAAGGTCCTTACTTGATTGAATCAGAAGCAGGAAAGGGGACATATAAATTGTCTACTTTGGATGGTGACTCACTGCCAAGGGCTTGGAACGCTATCCACCTCAAAAAACATTTTATGTAAGACACTTATCCCAAAGATAACTGCTATCCTGAGGAATGTAACAATAATGTTAAACAACTAAGGTATGTATTCGAATCTAGATTTTTTTTCATTCTTTCAATATTATTATTCCTTTATCATGGTACTGACTTAAGCATCGGAGGGGTGTTAGCAAGGCTAACACCCACCCCTTACTTAGAGTTGACTGTTTTGTAACCTGAGGACATGTGATATTCCCACATGGGATGAAGTATATTTGGGCCTTGTCACCGGTCTATTTGGGCCTTGTCGCCAGTCTTCTTGGGCCTTGTCGCCAGTCTTCTTGGGCCTTGTCGCCAGTTTCATCGGCCTTTGTCGCCAGTTAAGGTATTATTTAATGCCTTCTAAGGTTAAGGGATTTTCACCTCTTCTTAAGATCGCCTGTAGTACACGTTTATTCGGCCGTAGTTTGAGAGGCGGGGTCAGCACATGAAATATAGTGACTTGTTACCTCGTTATCCTCAGCTATTGGTTTGAATCTCAAATTTTATGGTAGACATACCATTTCCCAAGGTTTAAGGGGTTTTCACCTCTTCTTAATGGCCTTGTCGCCAGTTTATTCCTAAGGTTTAAGGGGTTTTCACCTCTTCTAAGGGCCTTGTCGTCAGTTTATTTAGGCCTTGTCACCAAATTGTTGAGGCCTTGTCGCCAGAATTTATGAAATTATTTTCAGGATAATGTTTATATTGCAATCTCATCGATATATCCCCAGGATTAGAGGAGCATACTAAACAATGGTCTTATTGCAAAAATAAGATGGTCTAGACATTATCCAGGTTAATTGATATATGATTCCGGTATGATTTCCTATTTGTGAATATTCTATCTTTCGTATTATTTACAAGATAAAGTTTGTGACTTGGTATTGGTTTGTTGAATAAAACTTAAGCGGTTACTAAGAAATTTTTCATTTCTAACAAACTTAAATTTTTCTCTAAACAGAAAAAGGGAAAGGATACCAATATAAGTCATAAAAAGTTATACTAATATTATCATGCAGGAAAAGATGATTCGGGTTTCACTCAAAATGGAGCCCATCCACCCGAACCATCATATTGTTCTAAAGCAGGAAATAAAAGACGGTTTGGGCTTCGTCCTGAACCCGGATCCCTTCACCCAAACCATTATCCTAAGCATGTCATATTATCCTTACACAACCAAAATAAAAATTGTTTTGACAACCATCACGAACACATTAACACAACCTATTCACCCTGTTCAAGCCTTGTCACATTCACCATGATCACCCTCCTTCTTCTCCGACTCCGTCACCTCACCAGCCTTGGTTTCCTTCACCTCTTCACTAGAACC